>NW_027656807.1:0-59839 GCF_964235325.1 Thermobia domestica
CCCGAAGTTCAAATATGTGTATTTTTACGTAACACAAAGAGAAAATACCCTAATTATAGAAAACGTTTATATTTTCCAGAAAACGAAATATTATCTTGTCTTCTGCAACGGTTAATTTTGCTGCACCCTGTATATATATTTCGATGTCAGAACAAAATATGCTGTTTTCATATTCAACACATCAGGATAGATACGAAAGGCACAAATTAGCAGAAAAATTATAAAATGATGAAGTAAGCAAGATATATAATACATGAAGGACTTTAACCCTTACCTTTTCAATGAGATCACATGACGCGCACCTTCTTTCAAAAATTGATTCCAATTACCACTGAGTTATTCACTTTTCTTATATATTTTTTTATTTCACGTAAAACTGTCGGTTAGCAACCTTCTGACAATATATCATATATTAACATGTACATATTGAATTGTTACGAATTGTTGTCTATTATATTCTGTTTTGATCTATATCTTCCGAACTATTTAACATATTTTCACGAAATTCAGCTCAAACTGCAGTGCAGGGACATCTTTCATAGACACCCCAAACCGGAATCCCTATGGTTGATATCAAGTACCTTATTCTTTACCATTTTTGGTAATACTTTTGTGTTTTTATCAAAATAACGCATATTTCACTGCACACCAATTCCCTGAAACACCACTATGTTGCTTGCATATGACATCCGAAGTTCAAATATGTGTATTTTTACGTAACATAAAGAGACAATACCCTAATTATAGAAAACGTTTATATTTTCCTGAAAACGAAATATTATCTTGTCTTCTGCAACGGTTAATTTTGCTGCACCCTGTATATATATTTCGATGTCAGAACAAAATATGCTGTTTTCACATTCTACACATCAGGATAGATACGAAAGGCACAAATTAGCAGAAAAATTATAAAATGATGAAGGTAGTAAGATATATCCTACATGACCGACTTTAATCTTTACCTTTTCGATGAGATCACGTGACGCACACCTTCTGTCAAAAATTGATTCCAATTACCACTCAGTTATTCACTTTTCTTATAATTTTCTTATTTCACGTAAAACTATTGGTTGGCAACCTTCTGACAATATATCATATGTCAATAGTTACATATTGAATTGTTACGAATTGTTGTGTATTATAATCTGTTTTGGTATCTATCTTCATAACTATTTAACATATTTTCACGAAATTCAGCTCAAACTGCAGTGCAGGGACATCTTTCATAGACACCCCAAACCGGAATCCCTATGGTTGATATCAAGTACCTTATTCTTTACCATTTTTGGTAATACTTTTGTGTTTTTTTTTTCAAAATAACGCATATTTCACTGCACACCCCTTCCCTGACACACCACTATGTTGCTTGCATATGACACCCGAAGTTAAAATATGTGTATTTTTACGTAACACAAAGAGAAAATACCCTAATTATAGAAAACGTTTATATTTTCCTGAAAACGAAATATTATCTTGTCTTCAGCAACGGTTAATTTTGCTGCACCCTGTATATATATTTCGATGTCAGAACAAAATATGCTGTTTTCACATTCTACACATCAGGATAGACACGAAAGGCTCGTTCATGTGGGATATATCTTACCTCCTTCATCATTTTATAATTTTTCTGCTAATTTGTGACTTTCGTGTCTATCCTGATGTGTAGAATGTGAAAACAGCATATTTTGTTCTGGCATCGAAATATATATACAGGGTGCAGCAAAATTAACCGTTGCTGAAGACAAGATAATATTTCGTTTTCAGGAAAATATAAACGTTTTCTATAATTAGGGTATTTTCTCTTTGTGTTACGTAAAAATACACATATTTTAACTTCGGGTGTCATATGCAAGCAACATAGTGGTGTGTTAGGGAAGGGGTGTGCAGTGAAATATGCGTTATTTTGAAAAAAAAAAAAAAGTTGTACCAAAAATGGTAAAGAATAAGGTACTTGATATCAACCATAGGGATTCCGGTTTGGGGTGTCTATGAAAGATGTCCCTGCACTGCAGTTTGAGCTGAATTTGGTGAAAATATGTTAAATAATTATGAAAATAGATACCAAAACAGATTATAATACACAACAATTCGTAACAATTCAATATGTAAGTATTGACATATGATATATTGTCAGAAGGTTGCCAACCAACAGTTTTACGTGAAATAAGAAAATTATAAGAAAAGTGAATAACTGAGTGGTAATTGGAATCAATTTTTGACAGAAGGTGTGCGTCACGTGTTTTCGTCGAAAACGTAAGGGTTAAAGTCGTTCGTGTGGGATATATCTTACCTCCTTCATCATTTTATAATTTTTCTGCTAATTTGTGCCTTTCGTATCTATCCTGATGTGTAGAATGTGAAAACAGCATATTTTGTTCTGACATCGAAATATATATACAGGGTGCAGCAAAATTAACCGTTGCAGAAGACAAGATAATATTTCGTTTTCAGGAAAATATAAACGTTTTCTATAATTAGCGTATTTTCTCTTTGTGTTACGTAAAAAAAACATATTTGAACTTCGGGTGTCATATGCAAGCAACATAGTGGTGTGTCAGGGAAGGGGTGTGCAGTGAAATATGCGTTATTTTGAAAAAAACACAAAAGTAGTACCAAAAATGGTAGAGAATAAGGTACTTGATATCAACCATAGGGATCCCGGTTTGGGATCTCTATGAAAGATGTGCCTGCCCTGCAATTTGAGCTTTATTTCTTGAAAATATGTTAAATAGTTCGGAAGATATAGACCAAAACAGATTATAATACGCAACAATTAGTAACAATTCAATATGTACATATTGACATATGATATATTGTCAGAAGGTTGCCAACCAACAGTTTTACGTGAAATAAGAAAATTATAAGAAAAGTGAATAACTCAGTGGTAATTCGAATCAATTTTTGACAGAAGGTGTGCGTCACGTGATCTTATCGAAAAGGTAAGGGTTAAAGTCGTTCATGTAGAATATATCTTACTACTTTCATCATTTTATAATTTTTCTGCTAATTTGTGCCTTTCGTGTCTATCCTGATGTGTAGAATGTGAAAACAGCATATTTTGTTCTGACATCGAAATATATATACAGGGTGCAGCAAAATTAACCGTTGTTGAAGACAAGATAATATTTCGTTTTCAGGAAAATATAAACGTTTTCTATAATTAGGGTATTTTCTCTTTGTGTTACGTAAAAATACACATATTTTAACTTCGGGTGTCATATGCAAGCAACATAGTGGTGTGTCAGGGAAGGGGTGTGCAGTGAAATATGCGTTATTTTGAAAAAAAAAAAGTTGTACCAAAAATGGTAAAGAATAAGGTACTTGATATCAACCATAGGGATTCCGGTTTGGGGTGTCTATGAAAGATGTCCCTGCACTGCAGTTTGAGCTGAATTTGGTAAAAATATGTTAAATAGTTATGAAGATAGATACCAAAACAGATTAAATTACACAACAATTCGTAACAATTCAATATGTTACTATTGACATATGATATATTGTCAGAATGTTGCCAACCAATAGTTTTACGTGAAATAAGAAATATAAAAAAAGTGAATAACTCAGTGGTAATTGGAATCAATTTTTCACAGAAGGTGTGCGTCACGTGATCTCATCGAAAAGGTAAAGATTAAAATCGGTCATGTAGGATATATCTTACTACCTTCATCATTTTATAATTTTTCTGCTAATTTGTGCCTTTCGTATCTATCCTGATGTGTAGAATGTGAAAACAGCATATTTTGTTCTGACATCGAAATATATATACAGGGTGCAGCAAAATTAACCGTTGCAGAAGACAAGATAATATTTCGTGTACAGGAAAATATAAACGTTTTCTATAATTAGGGTATTTTCTCTTTGTGTTACGTAAAAATACACATATTTGAACTTCGGATGTCATATGCAAGCAACATAGTGGTGTTTCAGGGAAGGGGTGTGCAGTGAAATATGCGTTATTTTGATAAAAACACAAAAGTAGTACCAAAAATGGTAAAGAATAAGGTACTTGATATCAACCATAGGGATCCCGGTTTGGTATCTCTATGAAAGATGTGCCTGCACTGCAGTTTGAGCTTTATCTCGTGAAAATATGTTAAATAGTTCGGAAGATATAGATCAAAACAGATTATAATACACAACAATTCGTAACAATTCAATATGTACATATTGACATATGATATATTGTCAGAAGGTTGCTAACCGACAGTTTTACGTGAAATAAAAAATATATAAGAAAAGTGAATAACTCAGTGGTAATTGGAATCAATTTTTGAAAGAAGGTGCGCGTCATGTGATCTCATTGAAAAGGTAAGGGTTAAAGTCCTTCATGTATTATATATCTTGCTTACTTCATCATTTTATAATTTTTCTGCTAATTTGTGACTTTCGTATCTATCCTGATGTGTTGAATATGAAAACAGCATATTTTGTTCTGACATCGAAATATATATACAGGGTGCAGCAAAATTTACCGTTGCAGAAGACAAGATAATATTTCGTTTTCAGGAAAATATAAACGTTTTCTATAATTAGCGTATTTTCTCTTTGTGTTACGTAAAAATACACATATTTGAACTTCGGGTGTCATATGCAAGCAACATAGTGGTGTGTCAGGGAAGGGGTTTGCAGTGAAATATGCGTTATTTTGAAAAAAACACAAAAGTAGTACCAAAAATTGTAAAAAATAAGGTACTTGATATCAACCTTAGGGATGCCGGTTTGGGATCTCTATGAAAGATGTGCCTGCTCTGCAGTTTGAGCTTTATTTCGTGAAAATATGTTAAAAAGTTCGGAAGATATAGACCAAAACAGATTATAATACACAACAATTCGTAACAATTCAATATGTAAGTATTGACATATGATATATTTTCAGAAGGTTGCCAACCAACAGTTTTACGTGAAATAAGAAAATTATAAGAAAAGTGAATAACTCAGTGGTAATTCGAATCAATTTTTGACAGAAGGTGTGCGTCACGTGATCTCATCGAAAAGGTAAGTGTTAAAGTCGTTCATGTAGAATATATCTTACTACCTTCATCATTTTTTTAATTTTTCTGCTAATTTGTGCCTTTCGTGTCTATCCTGATGTGTAGAATGTGAAAACAGCATATTTTGTTCTGACATCGAAATATATATACAGGGTGCAGCAAAATTAACCGTTGCTGAAGACAAGATAATATTTCGTTTTCAGGAAAATATAAACGTTTTCTATAATTAGGGTATTTTCTCTTTGTGTTACGTAAAAATACACATATTTTAACTTCGGGTGTCATATGCAAGCAACATAGTGGTGTGTCAGGGAAGGGGTGTGCAGTGAAATATGCGTTATTTTGAAAAAAAAACACAAAAGTAGTACCAAAAATGGTAAAGAATAAGGTACTTGATATCAACCATAGGGATTCCGGTTTCGGGTGTCTATGAAAGATGTCCCTGCACTGCAGTTTGAGCTGAATTTCGTGAAAATATGTTAAATAGTTATGAAGATAGATACCAAAACAGATTATAATACACAACAATTCGTAACAATTCAATATGTAACTATTGACATATGATATATTGTCAGAAGGTTGCCAAACAATAGTTTTACGTGAAATAAGAAAATTATAAGAAAAGTGAATAACTCAGTGGTAATTGGAATCAATTTTTGACAGAAGGTGTGCGTCACGTGATCTCATCGAAAAGGTAAAGATTAAAGTCGGTCATGTAGGATATATCTTACTACCTTCATCATTTTATAATTTTTCTGCTAATTTGTGCCTTTCGTATCTATCCTGATGTGTAGAATGTGAAAACAGCATATTTTGTTCTGACATCGAAATATATATACAGGGTGCAGCAAAATTAACCGTTGCAGAAGACAAGATAATATTTCGTTTTCAGGAAAATATAAACGTTTTATATAATTAGGGTATTTTCTCTTTGTGTTACGTAAAAATACACATATTTGAACTTCGGATGTCATATGCAAGCAACATAGTGGTGTTTCAGGGAAGGGGTTTGCAGTGAAATATGCGTTATTTTGAAAAAACACAAAAGTAGTACCAAAAATGGTAAAGAATAAGGTGCTTGATATCAACCATAGGGATCCCGGTTTGGGATCTCTATGAAAGATATGCCTGCACTGCAGTTTGAGCTTTATCTCGTGAAAATATGTTAAATAGTTCGGAAGATATAGATCAAAAAAGATTATAATACACAACAATTCGTAACAATTCAATATGTACATATTGACATATGATATATTGTCAGAAGGTTGCTAACCGACAGTTTTACGTGAAATAAAAAAATATATAAGAAAAGTGAATAACTCACTGGTAATTGGAATCAATTTTTGAAAGAAGGTGCGCGTCATGTGATCTCATTGAAAAGGTAAGGGTTAAAGTCCTTCATGTATTATATATCTTGCTTACTTCATCATTTTATAATTTTTCTGCTAATTTGTGACTTTCGTATCTATCCTGATGAACATCCCACATGAACGACTTTAACCCTTACGTTTTCGATGAGATCACGTGACGCACACCTTCTGTCAAAAATTGATTCGAATTACCACTGAGTTATTCACTTTTCTTATAATTTTCTTATTTCACGTAAAACTGTTGGTTGGCAACCTTCTGACAATATATCATATGTCAATATGTACATATTGAATTGTTACTAATTGTTGCGTATTATAATCTGTTTTGGTCTATATCTTCCGAACTATTTAACATATTTTCACGAAATAAAGCTCAAACTGCAGTGCAGGCACATCTTTCATAGAGATCCCAAACCGGGATCCCTATGGTTGATATCAAGTACCTTATTCTTTACCATTTTTGGTACTACTTTTGTGTTTTTTTCAAAATAAAACTGCAAATCCCTTTCCTGACACACCACTATGTTGCTTGCATATGACACCCGAAGTTCAAATATGTGTATTTTTACGTAACACAAAGAGAAAATACCCTAATTATAGAAAACGTTTATATTTTCCAGAAAACGAAATATTATCTTGTCTTTTGCAACGGTTAATTTTGCTGCACCCTGTATATATATTTCGATGTCAGAACAAAATATGCTGTTTTCATATTCAACACATCAGGATAGATACGAAAGGCACAAATTAGCAGAAAAATTATAAAATGATGAAGTAAGCAAGATATATAATACATGAAGGACTTTAACCCTTACCTTTTCAATGAGATCACATGACGCGCACCTTCTTTCAAAAATTGATTCCAATTACCACTGAGTTATTCACTTTTCTTATATATTTTTTTATTTCACGTAAAACTGTCGGTTAGCAACCTTCTGACAATATATCATATATTAACATGTACATATTGAATTGTTACGAATTGTTGTCTATTATATTCTGTTTTGATCTATATCTTCCGAACTATTTAACATATTTTCACGAAATAAAGCTCAAACTGCAGTGCAGGCACATCTTTCATAGAGATCCCAAACCAGGATCCCTATGGTTGATATCAAGTACCTTATTCTTTACCATTTTTGGTACTACTTTTGTGTTTTTATCAAAATAACGCATATTTCACTGCACACCCCTTCCCTGACACACCACTATGTTGCTTGCATATGACACCCGAAGTTAAAATATGTGTATTTTTACGTAACACAAAGAGAAAATACCCTAATTATAGAAAACGTTTATATTTTCCTGAAAACGAAATATTATCTTGTCTTCAGCAACGGTTAATTTTGCTGCACCCTGTATATATATTTCGATGTCAGAACAAAATATGCTGTTTTCACATTCTACACATCAGGATAGACACGAAAGGCTCGTTCATGTGGGATATATCTTACCTCCTTCATCATTTTATAATTTTTCTGCTAATTTGTGACTTTCGTGTCTATCCTGATGTGTAGAATGTGAAAACAGCATATTTTGTTCTGGCATCGAAATATATATACAGGGTGCAGCAAAATTAACCGTTGCTGAAGACAAGATAATATTTCGTTTTCAGGAAAATATAAACGTTTTCTATAATTAGGGTATTTTCTCTTTGTGTTACGTAAAAATACACATATTTTAACTTCGGGTGTCATATGCAAGCAACATAGTGGTGTGTCAGGGAAGGGGTGTGCAGTGAAATATGCGTTATTTTGAAAAAAAAAAAAGTTGTACCAAAAATGGTAAAGAATAAGGTACTTGATATCAACCATAGGGATTCCGGTTTGGGGTGTCTATGAAAGATGTCCCTGCACTGCAGTTTGAGCTGAATTTGGTGAAAATATGTTAAATAATTATGAAAATAGATACCAAAACAGATTATAATACACAACAATTCGTAACAATTCAATATGTAAGTATTGACATATGATATATTGTCAGAAGGTTGCCAACCAACAGTTTTACGTGAAATAAGAAAATTATAAGAAAAGTGAATAACTGAGTGGTAATTGGAATCAATTTTTGACAGAAGGTGTGCGTCACGTGTTTTCGTCGAAAACGTAAGGGTTAAAGTCGTTCGTGTGGGATATATCTTACCTCCTTCATCATTTTATAATTTTTCTGCTAATTTGTGCCTTTCGTATCTATCCTGATGTGTAGAATGTGAAAACAGCATATTTTGTTCTGACATCGAAATATATATACAGGGTGCAGCAAAATTAACCGTTGCAGAAGACAAGATAATATTTCGTTTTCAGGAAAATATAAACGTTTTCTATAATTAGCGTATTTTCTCTTTGTGTTACGTAAAAAAAAACATATTTGAACTTCGGGTGTCATATGCAAGCAACATAGTGGTGTGTCAGGGAAGGGGTGTGCAGTGAAATATGCGTTATTTTGAAAAAAACACAAAAGTAGTACCAAAAATGGTAGAGAATAAGGTACTTGATATCAACCATAGGGATCCCGGTTTGGGATCTCTATGAAAGATGTGCCTGCCCTGCAATTTGAGCTTTATTTCTTGAAAATATGTTAAATAGTTCGGAAGATATAGACCAAAACAGATTATAATACGCAACAATTAGTAACAATTCAATATGTACATATTGACATATGATATATTGTCAGAAGGTTGCCAACCAACAGTTTTACGTGAAATAAGAAAATTATAAGAAAAGTGAATAACTCAGTGGTAATTCGAATCAATTTTTGACAGAAGGTGTGCGTCACGTGATCTTATCGAAAAGGTAAGGGTTAAAGTCGTTCATGTAGAATATATCTTACTACTTTCATCATTTTATAATTTTTCTGCTAATTTGTGCCTTTCGTGTCTATCCTGATGTGTAGAATGTGAAAACAGCATATTTTGTTCTGACATCGAAATATATATACAGGGTGCAGCAAAATTAACCGTTGCTGAAGACAAGATAATATTTCGTTTTCAGGAAAATATAAACGTTTTCTATAATTAGGGTATTTTCTCTTTGTGTTACGTAAAAATACACATATTTTAACTTCGGGTGTCATATGCAAGCAACATAGTGGTGTGTCAGGGAAGGGGTGTGCAGTGAAATATGCGTTATTTTGAAAAAAAAAAAAAAGTTGTACCAAAAATGGTAAAGAATAAGGTACTTGATATCAACCATAGGGATTCCGGTTTGGGGTGTCTATGAAAGATGTCCCTGCACTGCAGTTTGAGCTGAATTTGGTAAAAATATGTTAAATAGTTATGAAGATAGATACCAAAACAGATTATAATACACAACAATTCGTAACAATTCAATATGTTACTATTGACATATGATATATTGTCAGAATGTTGCCAACCAATAGTTTTACGTGAAATAAGAAATATAAAAAAAGTGAATAACTCAGTGGTAATTGGAATCAATTTTTCACAGAAGGTGTGCGTCACGTGATCTCATCGAAAAGGTAAAGATTAAAATCGGTCATGTAGGATATATCTTACTACCTTCATCATTTTATAATTTTTCTGCTAATTTGTGCCTTTCGTATCTATCCTGATGTGTAGAATGTGAAAACAGCATATTTTGTTCTGACATCGAAATATATATACAGGGTGCAGCAAAATTAACCGTTGCAGAAGACAAGATAATATTTCGTGTACAGGAAAATATAAACGTTTTCTATAATTAGGGTATTTTCTCTTTGTGTTACGTAAAAATACACATATTTGAACTTCGGATGTCATATGCAAGCAACATAGTGGTGTTTCAGGGAAGGGGTGTGCAGTGAAATATGCGTTATTTTGATAAAAACACAAAAGTAGTACCAAAAATGGTAAAGAATAAGGTACTTGATATCAACCATAGGGATCCCGGTTTGGTATCTCTATGAAAGATGTGCCTGCACTGCAGTTTGAGCTTTATCTCGTGAAAATATGTTAAATAGTTCGGAAGATATAGATCAAAACAGATTATAATACACAACAATTCGTAACAATTCAATATGTACATATTGACATATGATATATTGTCAGAAGGTTGCTAACCGACAGTTTTACGTGAAATAAAAAATATATAAGAAAAGTGAATAACTCAGTGGTAATTGGAATCAATTTTTGAAAGAAGGTGCGCGTCATGTGATCTCATTGAAAAGGTAAGGGTTAAAGTCCTTCATGTATTATATATCTTGCTTACTTCATCATTTTATAATTTTTCTGCTAATTTGTGACTTTCGTATCTATCCTGATGTGTTGAATATGAAAACAGCATATTTTGTTCTGACATCGAAATATATATACAGGGTGCAGCAAAATTTACCGTTGCAGAAGACAAGATAATATTTCGTTTTCAGGAAAATATAAACGTTTTCTATAATTAGCGTATTTTCTCTTTGTGTTACGTAAAAATACACATATTTGAACTTCGGGTGTCATATGCAAGCAACATAGTGGTGTGTCAGGGAAGGGGTTTGCAGTGAAATATGCGTTATTTTGAAAAAAACACAAAAGTAGTACCAAAAATTGTAAAAAATAAGGTACTTGATATCAACCTTAGGGATGCCTGTTTGGGATCTCTATGAAAGATGTGCCTGCTCTGCAGTTTGAGCTTTATTTCGTGAAAATATGTTAAAAAGTTCGGAAGATATAGACCAAAACAGATTATAATACACAACAATTCGTAACAATTCAATATGTAAGTATTGACATATGATATATTTTCAGAAGGTTGCCAACCAACAGTTTTACGTGAAATAAGAAAATTATAAGAAAAGTGAATAACTCAGTGGTAATTCGAATCAATTTTTGACAGAAGGTGTGCGTCACGTGATCTCATCGAAAAGGTAAGTGTTAAAGTCGTTCATGTAGAATATATCTTACTACCTTCATCATTTTTTTAATTTTTCTGCTAATTTGTGCCTTTCGTGTCTATCCTGATGTGTAGAATGTGAAAACAGCATATTTTGTTCTGACATCGAAATATATATACAGGGTGCAGCAAAATTAACCGTTGCTGAAGACAAGATAATATTTCGTTTTCAGGAAAATATAAACGTTTTCTATAATTAGGGTATTTTCTCTTTGTGTTACGTAGAAATACACATATTTTAACTTCGGGTGTCATATGCAAGCAACATAGTGGTGTGTCAGGGAAGGGGTGTGCAGTGAAATATGCGTTATTTTGAAAAAAAAAACACAAAAGTAGTACCAAAAATGGTAAAGAATAAGGTACTTGATATCAACCATAGGGATTCCGGTTTCGGGTGTCTATGAAAGATGTCCCTGCACTGCAGTTTGAGCTGAATTTCGTGAAAATATGTTAAATAGTTATGAAGATAGATACCAAAACAGATTATAATACACAACAATTCGTAACAATTCAATATGTAACTATTGACATATGATATATTGTCAGAAGGTTGCCAAACAATAGTTTTACGTGAAATAAGAAAATTATAAGAAAAGTGAATAACTCAGTGGTAATTGGAATCAATTTTTGACAGAAGGTGTGCGTCACGTGATCTCATCGAAAAGGTAAAGATTAAAGTCGGTCATGTAGGATATATCTTACTACCTTCATCATTTTATAATTTTTCTGCTAATTTGTGCCTTTCGTATCTATCCTGATGTGTAGAATGTGAAAACAGCATATTTTGTTCTGACATCGAAATATATATACAGGGTGCAGCAAAATTAACCGTTGCAGAAGACAAGATAATATTTCGTTTTCAGGAAAATATAAACGTTTTATATAATTAGGGTATTTTCTCTTTGTGTTACGTAAAAATACACATATTTGAACTTCGGATGTCATATGCAAGCAACATAGTGGTGTTTCAGGGAAGGGGTTTGCAGTGAAATATGCGTTATTTTGAAAAAACACAAAAGTAGTACCAAAAATGGTAAAGAATAAGGTGCTTGATATCAACCATAGGGATCCCGGTTTGGGATCTCTATGAAAGATATGCCTGCACTGCAGTTTGAGCTTTATCTCGTGAAAATATGTTAAATAGTTCGGAAGATATAGATCAAAAAAGATTATAATACACAACAATTCGTAACAATTCAATATGTACATATTGACATATGATATATTGTCAGAAGGTTGCTAACCGACAGTTTTACGTGAAATAAAAAAATATATAAGAAAAGTGAATAACTCAGTGGTAATTGGAATCAATTTTTGAAAGAAGGTGCGCGTCATGTGATCTCATTGAAAAGGTAAGGGTTAAAGTCCTTCATGTATTATATATCTTGCTTACTTCATCATTTTATAATTTTTCTGCTAATTTGTGACTTTCGTATCTATCCTGATGAACATCCCACATGAACGACTTTAACCCTTACGTTTTCGATGAGATCACGTGACGCACACCTTCTGTCAAAAATTGATTCGAATTACCACTGAGTTATTCACTTTTCTTATAATTTTCTTATTTCACGTAAAACTGTTGGTTGGCAACCTTCTGACAATATATCATATGTCAATATGTACATATTGAATTGTTACTAATTGTTGCGTATTATAATCTGTTTTGGTCTATATCTTCCGAACTATTTAACATATTTTCACGAAATAAAGCTCAAATTGCAGTGCAGGCACATCTTTCATAGAGATCCCAAACCGGGATCCCTATGGTTGATATCAAGTACCTTATTCTCTACCATTTTTGGTACTACTTTTGTGTTTTTTTCAAAATAACGCATATTTCACTGGAAACCCCTTCCTGACACACCACTATGTTGCTTGCATATGACACCCGAAGTTCAAATATGTGTATTTTTACGTAAAACAAAGAGAAAATACGCTAATTATAGAAAACGTTTATATTTTCCTGAAAACGAAATATTATCTTGTCTTCTGCAACGGTTAATTTTGCTGCACCCTGTATATATATTTCGATGTCAGAACAAAATATGCTGTTTTCACATTCTACACATCAGGATAGATACGAAAGGCACAAATTAGCAGAAAAATTATAAAATGATGAAGGAGGTAAAATATATCCCACATGAACGACTTTAACCCTTACGTTTTCGATGAAAACACGTGACGCACACCTTCTGTCAAAAATTGATTCCAATTACCACTCAGTTATGCACTTTTCTTATAATTTTCTTATTTCACGTAAAACTGTTGGTTGGCAACCTTCTGACAATATATCATATGTCAATACTTACATATTGAATTGTTACGAATTGTTGTGTATTATAATCTGTTTTGGTCTATATCATCCGAACTATTTAACATATTTTCACGAAATAAAGCTCAAACTGCAGAGCAGGCACATCTTTCATAGAGATCCCGAACCGGCATCCCTAAGGTTGATATCAAGTACCTTATTTTTTACAATTTTTGGTACTACTTTTGTGTTTTTTTCAAAATAACGCATATTTCACTGCAAACCCCTTCCCTGACACACCACTATGTTGATTGCATATGACACCCGAAGTTCAAATATGTGTTTTTTTACGTAACACAAAGAGAAAATAACCTAATTATAGAAAACGTTTATATTTTCCTGAAAACGAAACATTATCTTGTCTTCTGCAACGGTTAATTTTGCTGCACCCTGTATATATATTTCGATGTCAGAACAAAATATGCTGTTTTCATATTCAACACATCAGGATAGATACGAAAGGCACAAATTAGCAGAAAAATTATAAAATGATGAAGTAAGCAAGATATATAATACATGAAGGACTTTAACACTTACCTTTTCAATGAGATCACATGACGCGCACCTTCTTTCAAAAATTGATTCCAATTACCACTGAGTTATTCACTTTTCTTATATATTTTTTTATTTCACGTAAAACTGTCGGTTAGCAACCTTCTGACAATATATCATATGTTAACATGTACATATTGAATTGTTACGAATTGTTGTCTATTATATTCTGTTTTGATCTATATCTTCCTAACTATTTAACATATTTTCACGAAATAAAGCTCAAACTGCAGTGCAGGCACATCTTTCATAGAGATCCCAAACCAGGATCCCTATGGTTGATATCAAGTACCTTATTCTTTACCATTTTTGGTACTACTTTTGTGTTTTTATCAAAATAACGCATATTTCACTGCACACCCCTTCCCTGAAACACCACTATGTTGCTTGCATATGACATCCGAAGTTCAAATATGTGTATTTTTACGTAACATAAAGAGACAATACCCTAATTATAGAAAACGTTTATATTTTCCTGAAAACGAAATATTATCTTGTCTTCTGCAACGGTTAATTTTGCTGCACCCTGTATATATATTTCGATGTCAGAACAAAATATGCTGTTTTCACATTCTACACATCAGGATAGATACGAAAGGCACAAATTAGCAGAAAAATTATAAAATGATGAAGGTAGTAAGATATATCCTACATGACCGACTTTAATCTTTACCTTTTCGATGAGATCACGTGACGCACACCTTCTGTCAAAAATTGATTCCAATTACCACTCAGTTATTCACTTTTCTTATAATTTTCTTATTTCACGTAAAACTATTGGTTGGCAACCTTCTGACAATATATCATATGTCAACAGTTACATATTGAATTGTTACGAATTGTTGTGTGTTATAATCTGTTTTGGTATCTATCTTCATAACTATTTAACATATTTTCACGAAATTCAGCTCAAACTGCAGTGCAGGGACATCTTTCATAGACACCCCAAACCGGAATCCCTATGGTTGATATCAAGTACCTTATTCTTTACCATTTTTGGTAATACTTTTGTGTTTTTTTTTCAAAATAACGCATATTTCACTGCACACCCCTTCCCTGACACACCACTATGTTGCTTGCATATGACACCCGAAGTTAAAATATGTGTATTTTTACGTAACACAAAGAGAAAATACCCTAATTATAGAAAACGTTTATATTTTCCTGAAAACGAAATATTACCTTGTCTTCAGCAACGGTTAATTTTGCTGCACCCTGTATATATATTTCGATGTCAGAACAAAATATGCTGTTTTCACATTCTACACATCAGGATAGACACGAAAGGCTCGTTCATGTGGGATATATCTTACCTCCTTCATCATTTTATAATTTTTCTGCTAATTTGTGACTTTCGTGTCTATCCTGATGTGTAGAATGTGAAAACAGCATATTTTGTTCTGGCATCGAAATATATATACAGGGTGCAGCAAAATTAACCGTTGCTGAAGACAAGATAATATTTCGTTTTCAGGAAAATATAAACGTTTTCTATAATTAGGGTATTTTCTCTTTGTGTTACGTAAAAATACACATATTTTAACTTCGGGTGTCATATGCAAGCAACATAGTGGTGTGTCAGGGAAGGGGTGTGCAGTGAAATATGCGTTATTTTGAAAAAAAAAAAAAAAAAGTTGTACCAAAAATGGTAAAGAATAAGGTACTTGATATCAACCATAGGGATTCCGGTTTGGGGTGTCTATGAAAGATGTCCCTGCACTGCAGTTTGAGCTGAATTTGGTGAAAATATGTTAAATAATTATGAAAATAGATACCAAAACAGATTATAATACACAACAATTCGTAACAATTCAATATGTAAGTATTGACATATGATATATTGTCAGAAGGTTGCCAACCAACAGTTTTACGTGAAATAAGAAAATTATAAGAAAAGTGAATAACTGAGTGGTAATTGGAATCAATTTTTGACAGAAGGTGTGCGTCACGTGTTTTCGTCGAAAACGTAAGGGTTAAAGTCGTTCGTGTGGGATATATCTTACCTCCTTCATCATTTTATAATTTTTCTGCTAATTTGTGCCTTTCGTATCTATCCTGATGTGTAGAATGTGAAAACAGCATATTTTGTTCTGACATCGAAATATATATACAGGGTGCAGCAAAATTAACCGTTGCAGAAGACAAGATAATATTTCGTTTTCAGGAAAATATAAACGTTTTCTATAATTAGCGTATTTTCTCTTTGTGTTACGTAAAAAAAACATATTTGAACTTCGGGTGTCATATGCAAGCAACATAGTGGTGTGTCAGGGAAGGGGTGTGCAGTGAAATATGCGTTATTTTGAAAAAAACACAAAAGTAGTACCAAAAATGGTAGAGAATAAGGTACTTGATATCAACCATAGGGATCCCGGTTTGGGATCTCTATGAAAGATGTGCCTGCCCTGCAATTTGAGCTTTATTTCTTGAAAATATGTTAAATAGTTCGGAAGATATAGACCAAAACAGATTATAATACGCAACAATTAGTAACAATTCAATATGTACATATTGACATATGATATATTGTCAGAAGGTTGCCAACCAACAGTTTTACGTGAAATAAGAAAATTATAAGAAAAGTGAATAACTCAGTGGTAATTCGAATCAATTTTTGACAGAAGGTGTGCGTCACGTGATCTCATCGAAAAGGTAAGGGTTAAAGTCGTTCATGTAGAATATATCTTACTACTTTCATCATTTTATAATTTTTCTGCTAATTTGTGCCTTTCGTGTCTATCCTGATGTGTAGAATGTGAAAACAGCATATTTTGTTCTGACATCGAAATATATATACAGGGTGCAGCAAAATTAACCGTTGCTGAAGACAAGATAATATTTCGTTTTCAGGAAAATATAAACGTTTTCTATAATTAGGGTATTTTCTCTTTGTGTTACGTAAAAATACACATATTTTAACTTCGGGTGTCATATGCAAGCAACATAGTGGTGTGTCAGGGAAGGGGTGTGCAGTGAAATATGCGTTATTTTGAAAAAAAAAAAGTTGTACCAAAAATGGTAAAGAATAAGGTACTTGATATCAACCATAGAGATTCCGGTTTGGGGTGTCTATGAAAGATGTCCCTGCACTGCAGTTTGAGCTGAATTTGGTAAAAATATGTTAAATAGTTATGAAGATAGATACCAAAACAGATTATAATACACAACAATTCGTAACAATTCAATATGTTACTATTGACATATGATATATTGTCAGAAGGTTGCCAACCAATAGTTTTACGTGAAATAAGAAATATAAAAAAAGTGAATAACTCAGTGGTAATTGGAATCAATTTTTCACAGAAGGTGTGCGTCACGTGATCTCATCGAAAAGGTAAAGATTAAAATCGGTCATGTAGGATATATCTTACTACCTTCATCATTTTATAATTTTTCTGCTAATTTGTGCCTTTCGTATCTATCCTGATGTGTAGAATGTGAAAACAGCATATTTTGTTCTGACATCGAAATATATATACAGGGTGCAGCAAAATTAACCGTTGCAGAAGACAAGATAATATTTCGTGTACAGGAAAATATAAACGTTTTCTATAATTAGGGTATTTTCTCTTTGTGTTACGTAAAAATACACATATTTGAACTTCGGATGTCATATGCAAGCAACATAGTGGTGTTTCAGGGAAGGGGTGTGCAGTGAAATATGCGTTATTTTGATAAAAACACAAAAGTAGTACCAAAAATGGTAAAGAATAAGATACTTGATATCAACCATAGGGATCCCGGTTTGGTATCTCTATGAAAGATGTGCCTGCACTGCAGTTTGAGCTTTATCTCGTGAAAATATGTTAAATAGTTCGGAAGATATAGATCAAAACAGATTATAATACACAACAATTCGTAACAATTCAATATGTACATATTGACATATGATATATTGTCAGAAGGTTGCTAACCGACAGTTTTACGTGAAATAAAAAATATATAAGAAAAGTGAATAACTCAGTGGTAATTGGAATCAATTTTTGAAAGAAGGTGCGCGTCATGTGATCTCATTGAAAAGGTAAGGGTTAAAGTCCTTCATGTATTATATATCTTGCTTACTTCATCATTTTATAATTTTTCTGCTAATTTGTGACTTTCGTATCTATCCTGATGTGTTGAATATGAAAACAGCATATTTTGTTCTGACATCGAAATATATATACAGGGTGCAGCAAAATTTACCGTTGCAGAAGACAAGATAATATTTCGTTTTCAGGAAAATATAAACGTTTTCTATAATTAGGGTATTTTCTCTTTGTGTTACGTAAAAATACACATATTTGAACTTCGGGTGTCATATGCAAGCAACATAGTGGTGTGTCAGGGAAGGGGTTTGCAGTGGAATATGCGTTATTTTGAAAAAAACACAAAAGTAGTACCAAAAATTGTAAAAAATAAGGTACTTGATATCAACCTTAGGGATGCCGGTTTGGGATCTCTATGAAAGATGTGCCTGCTCTGCAGTTTGAGCTTTATTTCGTGAAAATATGTTAAAAAGTTCGGAAGATATAGACCAAAACAGATTATAATACACAACAATTCGTAACAATTCAATATGTAAGTATTGACATATGATATATTTTCAGAAGGTTGCCAACCAACAGTTTTACGTGAAATAAGAAAATTATAAGAAAAGTGAATAACTCAGTGGTAATTCGAATCAATTTTTGACAGAAGGTGTGCGTCACGTGATCTCATCGAAAAGGTAAGTGTTAAAGTCGTTCATGTAGAATATATCTTACTACCTTCATCATTTTTTTAATTTTTCTGCTAATTTGTGCCTTTCGTGTCTATCCTGATGTGTAGAATGTGAAAACAGCATATTTTGTTCTGACATCGAAATATATATACAGGGTGCAGCAAAATTAACCGTTGCTGAAGACAAGATAATATTTCGTTTTCAGGAAAATATAAACGTTTTCTATAATTAGGGTATTTTCTCTTTGTGTTACGTAAAAATACACATATTTTAACTTCGGGTGTCATATGCAAGCAACATAGTGGTGTGTCAGGGAAGGGGTTTGCAGTGAAATATGCGTTATTTTGAAAAAACACAAAAGTAGTACCAAAAATGGTAAAGAATAAGGTACTTGATATCAACCATAGGGATCCCGGTTTGGGATCTCTATGAAAGATATGCCTGCACTGCAGTTTGAGCTTTATCTCGTGAAAATATGTTAAATAGTTCGGAAGATATAGATCAAAAAAGATTATAATACACAACAATTCGTAACAATTCAATATGTACATATTGACATATGATATATTGTCAGAAGGTTGCTAACCGACAGTTTTACGTGAAATAAAAAAATATATAAGAAAAGTGAATAACTCAGTGGTAATTGGAATCAATTTTTGAAAGAAGGTGCGCGTCATGTGATCTCATTGAAAAGGTAAGGGTTAAAGTCCTTCATGTATTATATATCTTGCTTACTTCATCATTTTATAATTTTTCTGCTAATTTGTGACTTTCGTATCTATCCTGATGAACATCCCACATGAACGACTTTAACCCTTAGGTTTTCGATGAGATCACGTGACGCACACCTTCTGTCAAAAATTGATTCGAATTACCACTGAGTTATTCACTTTTCTTATAATTTTCTTATTTCACGTAAAACTGTTGGTTGGCAACCTTCTGACAATATATCATATGTCAATATGTACATATTGAATTGTTACTAATTGTTGCGTATTATAATCTGTTTTGGTCTATATCTTCCGAACTATTTAACATATTTTCACGAAATAAAGCTCAAATTGCAGTGCAGGCACATCTTTCATAGAGATCCCAAACCGGGATCCCTATGGTTGATATCAAGTACCTTATTCTCTACCATTTTTGGTACTACTTTTGTGTTTTTTTCAAAATAACGCATATTTCACTGCACACCCCTTCCCTGACACACCACTATGTTGCTTGCATATGACACCCGAAGTTCAAATATGTGTATTTTTACGTAACACAAAGAGAAAATACGCTAATTATAGAAAACGTTTATATTTTCCTGAAAACGAAATATTATCTTGTCTTCTGCAACGGTTAATTTTGCTGCACCCTGTATATATATTTCGATGTCAGAACAAAATATGCTGTTTTCACATTCTACACATCAGGATAGATACGAAAGGCACAAATTAGCAGAAAAATTATAAAATGATGAAGGAGGTAAAATATATCCCACATGAACGACTTTAACCCTTACGTTTTCGATGAAAACACGTGACGCACACCTTCTGTCAAAAATTGATTCCAATTACCACTCAGTTATGCACTTTTCTTCTAATTTTCTTATTTCACGTAAAACTGTTGGTTGGCAACCTTCTGACAATATATCATATGTCAATACTTACATATTGAATTGTTACGAATTGTTGTGTATTATAATCTGTTTTGGTCTATATCTTCCGAACTATTTAACATATTTTCACGAAATAAAACTCAAACTGCAGAGCAGGCACATCTTTCATAGAGATCCCGAACCGGCATCCCTAAGGTTGATATCAAGTACCTTATTTTTTACAATTTTTGGTACTACTTTTGTGTTTTTTTCAAAATAAAGCATATTTCACTGCAAACCCCTTCCCTGACACACCACTATGTTGATTGCATATGACACCCGAAGTTCAAATATGTGTTTTTTTACGTAACACAAAGAGAAAATAACCTAATTATAGAAAACGTTTATATTTTCCTGAAAACGAAACATTATCTTGTCTTCTGCAACGGTTAATTTTGCTGCACCCTGTATATATATTTCGATGTCAGAACAAAATATGCTGTTTTCATATTCAACACATCAGGATAGATACGAAAGGCACAAATTAGCAGAAAAATTATAAAATGATGAAGTAAGCAAGATATATAATACATGAAGGACTTTAACACTTACCTTTTCAATGAGATCACATGACGCGCACCTTCTTTCAAAAATTGATTCCAATTACCACTGAGTTATTCACTTTTCTTATATATTTTTTTATTTCACGTAAAACTGTCGGTTAGCAACCTTCTGACAATATATCATATGTCAATATGTACATATTGAATTGTTACGAATTGTTCTGTATTATAATCTGTTTTGGTCTATATCTTCCGAACTATTTAACATATTTTCACGAAATAAAGCTCAAACTGCAGTGCAGGGACATCTTTCATAGACACCCCAAACCGGAATCTCTATGGTTGATATCAAGTACCTTATTCTTTACCATTTTTGGTACTACTTTTTTGTTTGTTTTTTTTCAAAATAACGCATATTTCACTGCACACCCCTTCCCTGACACACCACTATGTTGCTTGCATATGACACCCGAAGTTCAAATATGTGTATTTTTACGTAACACAAAGAGAAAATACGCTAATTATAGAAAACGTTTATATTTTCCTGAAAACGAAATATTATCTTGTCTTCTGCAACGGTTAATTTTGTTGCACCCTGTATATATATTTCGATGTCAGAACAAAATATGCTGTTTTCACATTCTACACATCAGGATAGATACGAAAGGCACAAATTAGCAGAAAAATTATAAAATGATGAAGGAGGTAAAATATATCCCACATGAACGACTTTAACCCTTACGTTTTCGATGAAAACACGTGACGCACACCTTCTGTCAAAAATTGATTCCAATTACCACTCAGTTATTCACTTTTCTTATAATTTTCTTATTTCACGTAAAACTGTTGGTTGGCAACCTTCTGACAATATATCATATGTCAATACTTACATATTGAATTGTTACGAATTGTTGTGTATTATAATCTGTTTTGGTCTATATCTTCCGAACTATTTAACATATTTTCACGAAATAAAGCTCAAACTGCAGAGCAGGCACATCTTTCATAGAGATCCCGAACCGGCATCCCTAAGGTTGATATCAAGTACCTTATTTTTTACAATTTTTGGTACTACTTTTGTGTTTTTTTCAAAATAACGCATATTTCACTGCAAACCCCTTCCCTGACACACCACTATGTTGATTGCATATGACACCCGAAGTTCAAATATGTGTATTTTTACGTAACACAAAGAGAAAATAACCTAATTATAGAAAACGTTTATATTTTCCTGAAAACGAAATATTATCTTGTCTTCTGCAACGGTTAATTTTGCTGCACCCTGTATATATATTTCGATGTCAGAACAAAATATGCTGTTTTCATATTCAACACATCAGGATAGATACGAAAGGCACAAATTAGCAGAAAAATTATAAAATGATGAAGTAAGCAAGATATATAATACATGAAGGACTTTAACCCTTACCTTTTCAATGAGATCACATGACGCGCACCTTCTTTCAAAAATTGATTCCAATTACCACTGAGTTATTCACTTTTCTTATAATTTTCTTATTTCACGTAAAACTATTGGTTGGCAACCTTCTGACAATATATCATATGTCAATACTTACATATTGAATTGTTACGAATTGTTGTGTATTATAATCTGTTTTGGTTTATATCTTCATAACTATTTAACATATTTTCACCAAATTCAGCTCAAACTGCAGTGCAGGGACATCTTTCATAGACACCCCAAACCGGAATCCCTATGGTTGATATCAAGTACCTTACTCTCTACTATGTTTGGTAATACTTTTTTGCTTTTTTCAAAATAACGCATATTTCACTGCAAACCCCTACCCTGACACACCACTATGTTGCTTGCATATGACACCCGAAGTTCAAATATGTGTATTTTTACGTAACACAAAGAGAAAATACGCTAATTATAGAAAACTTTTATATTTTCCTGAAAACGAAATATTATCTTGTCTTCTGCAACGGTTAATTTTGCTGCACCCTGTATATATATCTCGATGTCAGAACAAAATATGCTGTTTTCACATTCTACACATCAGGATAGATACGAAAGGCACAAATTAGCAGAAAAATTATAAAACGATGAAGGAGGTAAGATATATCCCACATGAACGACTTTAACCCTTACCTTTTCGATGAGAACACGTGACGCACACCTTCTGTCAAAAATTGATTCCAATTACCACTGAGTTATTCACTTTTCTTCTAATTTTCTTATTTCACGTAAAACTGTTGGTTGGCAACCTTCTGACAATATATCATATGTCAATAGTTAAATATTGAATTGTTACGAATTGTTGTGTATTATAAACTGTTTTGGTTTATATCTTCATAACTCTTTAACATATTTTCACGAAATAAAGCTCAAACTGCAGAGCAGGCACATCTATCATAGAGGTCCCAAACCGGGATCCCTATGGTTGATATCAAGTACCTTATTCTCTACTATGTTTGGTACTACTTTTTTGCTTTTTTCAAAATAACGCATATTTCACTGCAAACCCCTACCCTGACACACCACTATGTTGCTTGCATATGACACCCGAAGTCCAAATATGTGTATTTTTACGTAACACAAAAAGAAAATACGCTAATTATAGAAAACGTTTATATTTTTCTGAAAACGAAATATTATCTTGTCTTCTGCAACGGTTAATTTTGCTGCACCCTGTATATATATTTCGATGTCAGAACAAAATATGCTGTTTTCACATTCTACACATCAGGATAGATACGAAAGGCACAAATTAGCAGAAAAATTCTAAAATGATGAAGGTAGTAACATATATCCAACATGAACGACTTTAACCCTTACCTTTTCGATGAGAACACGTGACGCACACCTTCTGTCAAAAATTGATTCCAATTACCACTGAGTTATTCACTTTTCTTCTAATTTTCTTATTTCACGTAAAACTGTTGGTTGGCAACCTTCTGACAATATATCATATGTCAATAGTTACATATTGAATTGTTACGAATTGTTGTGTATTATAATCTGTTTTGGTATCTATCTTCAATAACTATTTAACATATTTTCACCAAATTCAGCTCAAACTGCAGTGCAGGGACATCTTTCATAAACACCCCAAACCGGAATCCCTATGGTTGATATCAAGTACCTTATTCTTTACCATTTTTGGTACTACTTTTTTGTTTTTTTTTTCAAAATAACGCATATTTCACTGCACACCCCTTCCCTCACACACCACTATGTTGCTTGCATATGACACCCGAAGTTAAAATATGTGTATTTTTACGTAACACAAAGAGAAAATACCCTAATTATAGAAAACGTTTATATTTTCCTGAAAACGAAATATTATCTTGTCTTCTGCAACGGTTAATTTTGCTGCACCCTGTATATATATTACGATGTCAGAACAAAATATGCTGTTTTCACATTCTACACATCAGGATAGACACGAAAGGCACAAATTAGCAGAAAAATTATAAAATGATGAAGGTAGTAAGATATATTCTACATGAACGACTTTAACCCTTACCTTTTCGATGAGATCACGTGACGCAAACCTTCTGTCAAAAATTGATTCGAATTACCAGTGAGTTATTCACTTTTCTTATAATTTTCTTATTTCACGTAAAACTGTTGTTTGGCAACCTTCTGACAATATATTATATGTCAATATGTACATATTGAATTGTTACTAATTGTTGTGTATTATAATCTGTTTTGGTCTATATCTCCCGAACTATTTAACATATTTTCACGAAATAAAGCTCAAATTGCAGAGCAGGCATATCTTTCATAGAGATCCCAAACCGGGATCCCTATGGTTGATATCAAGTACCTTATTCTTTACCAATTTTGGTACTACTTTTGTGTTTTTTTTTCAAAATAACGCATATTTCACTGCAAATCCCTTCCCTGACACACCACTATGTTGCTTGCATATGACACCCGAAGTTCAAATATGTGTATTTTTACGTAACACAAAGAGAAAAAACCCTAATTATAGAAAACGTTTATATTTTCCTGAAAACGAAATATTATCTTGTCTTCTGCAACGGTTAATTTTGCTGCACCCTGTATATATATTTCGATGTCAGAACAAAATATGCTGTTTTCATCTTCAACACATCAGGATAGATACGAAAGGCACAAATTAGCAGAAAAATTATAAAATGATGAAGTAAGCAAGATATATAATACATGAAGGACTTTAACCCTTACGTTTTCGATGAGAACACGTGACGCACACCTTCTGTCAAAAATTGATTCCAATTACCGCTCAGTTATTCACTTTTCTTATAACTTCTTATTTCACGTAAAACTGTTGGTTGGCAACCTTCTGACAATATATCATATGTCAATATGTACATATTGAATTGTTACGAATTGTTGTGTATTATAATCTGTTTTGGTTTATATCTTCATAACTATTTAACATATTTTCACGAAATAAAGCTCAAACTGCAGTGCAGGCACATCTATCATAGAGGTCCCAAACCGGGATCCCTATGGTTGATATCAAGTACCTTATTCTCTACTATGTTTGGTAATACTTTTTTGCTTTTTTCAAAATAACGCATATTTCACTGCAAACCCCTACCCTGACACACCACTATGTTGCTTGCATATGACACCCGAAGTTCAAATATGTGTATTTTTACGTAACACAAAGAGAAAATACGCTAATTATAGAAAACGTTTATATTTTCCTGAAAACGAAATATTATCTTGTCTTCTGCAACGGTTAATTTTGCTGCACCCTGTATATATATATTTCGATGTCAGAACAAAATATGCTGTTTTCATATTCAACACATCAGGATGGATACGAAAGGCACAAATTAGCAGAAAAATTATAAAATGATGAAGTAAGCAAGATATATAATACATGAAGGACTTTATCCCTTACCTTTTCAATGAGATCACATGACGCGCACCTTCTTTCAAAAATTGATTCCAATTACCACTGAGTTATTCACTTTTCTTATAATTTTCTTATTTCACGTAAAACTATTGGTTGGCAACCTTCTGACAATATATCATATGTCAATACTTACATATTGAATTGTTACGAATTGTTGTGTATTATAATCTGTTTTGGTTTATATCTTCATAACTATTTAACATATTTTCACCAAATTCAGCTCAAACTGCAGTGCAGGGACATCTTTCATAGACACCCCAAACCGGAATCCCTATGGTTGATATCAAGTACCTTACTCTCTACTATGTTTGGTAATACTTTTTTGCTTTTTTCAAAATAACGCATATTTCACTGCAAACCCCTACCCTGACACACCACTATGTTGCTTGCATATGACACCCGAAGTTCAAATATGTGTATTTTTACGTAACACAAAGAGAAAATACGCTAATTATAGAAAACTTTTATATTTTCCTGAAAACGAAATATTATCTTGTCTTCTGCAACGGTTAATTTTGCTGCACCCTGTATATATATTTCGATGTCAGAACAAAATATGCTGTTTTCACATTCTACACATCAGGATAGATACGAAAGGCACAAATTAGCAGAAAAATTCTAAAATGATGAAGGTAGTAACATATATCCAACATGAACGACTTTAACCCTTACCTTTTCGATGAGAACACGTGACGCACACCTTCTGTCAAAAATTGATTCCAATTACCACTGAGTTATTCACTTTTCTTATAATTTTCTTATTTCACGTAAAACTGTTGGTTGGCAACCTTCTGACAATATATCATATGTCAATAGTTAAATATTGAATTGTTACGAATTGTTGTGTATTATAAACTGTTTTGGTTTATATCTTCATAACTCTTTAACATATTTTCACGAAATAAAGCTCAAACTGCAGAGCAGGCACATCTATCATAGAGGTCCCAAACCGGGATCACTATGGTTGATATCAAGTACCTTATTCTCTACTATGTTTGGTACTACTTTTTTGCTTTTTTCAAAATAACGCATATTTCACTGCAAACCCCTACCCTGACACACCACTATGTTGCTTGCATATGACACCCGAAGTCCAAATATGTGTATTTTTACGTAACACAAAGAGAAAATACGCTAATTATAGAAAACGTTTATATTTTTCTGAAAACGAAATATTATCTTGTCTTCTGCAACGGTTAATTTTGCTGCACCCTGTATATATATTTCGATGTCAGAACAAAATATGCTGTTTTCACATTCTACACATCAGGATAGATACGAAAGGCACAAATTAGCAGAAAAATTCTAAAATGATGAAGGTAGTAACATATATCCAACATGAACGACTTTAACCCTTACCTTTTCGATGAGAACACGTGACGCACACCTTCTGTCAAAAATTGATTCCAATTACCACTGAGTTATTCACTTTTCTTCTAATTTTCTTATTTCACGTAAAACTGTTGGTTGGCAACCTTCTGACAATATATCATATGTCAATAGTTACATATTGAATTGTTACGAATTCTTGTGTATTATAATCTGTTTTGGTATCTATCTTCAATAACTATTTAACATATTTTCACCAAATTCAGCTCAAACTGCAGTGCAGGGACATCTTTCATAAACACCCCAAACCGGAATCCCTATGGTTGATATCAAGTACCTTATTCTTTACCATTTTTGGTACTACTTTTTTGTTTTTTTTTTCAAAATAACACATATTTCACTGCACACCCCTTCCCTCACACACCACTATGTTGCTTGCATATGACACCCGAAGTTAAAATATGTGTATTTTTACGTAACACAAAGAGAAAATACCCTAATTATAGAAAACGTTTATATTTTCCTGAAAACGAAATATTATCTTGTCTTCTGC
Organism: Thermobia domestica; assembly: GCF_964235325.1. Taxonomy (NCBI): domain Eukaryota; kingdom Metazoa; phylum Arthropoda; class Insecta; order Zygentoma; family Lepismatidae; genus Thermobia; species Thermobia domestica. Next base: position 27,717 of record NW_027656807.1, read on the forward strand.
AACGGTTAATTTTGCTGCACCCTGTATATATATTACGATGTCAGAACAAAATATGCTGTTTTCACATTCTACACATCAGGATAGACACGAAAGGCACAAATTAGCAGAAAAATTATAAAATGATGAAGGTAGTAAGATATATTCTACATGAACGACTTTAACCCTTACCTTTTCGATGAGATCACGTGACGCACACCTTCTGTCAAAAATTGATTCGAATTACCAGTGAGTTATTCACTTTTCTTATAATTTTCTTATTTCACGTAAAACTGTTGTTTGGCAACCTTCTGACAATATATTATATGTCAATATGTACATATTGAATTGTTACTAATTGTTGTGTATTATAATCTGTTTTGGTCTATATCTCCCGAACTATTTAACATATTTTCACGAAATAAAGCTCAAATTGCAGAGCAGGCATATCTTTCATAGAGATCCCAAACCGGGATCCCTATGGTTGATATCAAGTACCTTATTCTTTACCAATTTTGGTACTACTTTTGTGTTTTTTTTCAAAATAACGCATATTTCACTGCACACCCCTTCCCTGACACACCACTATGTTGCTTGCATATGACACCCGAAGTTAAAATATGTGTTTTTTTACGTAACACAAAGAGAAAATACCCTAATTATAGAAAACGTTTATATTTTCCTGAAAACGAAATATTATCTTGTCTTCTGCAACGGTTAATTTTGCTGCACCCTGTATATATATTTCGATGTCAGAACAAAATATGCTGTTTTCACATTCTACACATCAGGATAGACACGAAAGGCACAAATTAGCAGAAAAATTATAAAATGATGAAGGTAGTAAGATATATTCTACATGAACGACTTTAACCCTTACCTTTTCGATGAGATCACGTGACGCACACCTTCTGTCAAAAATTGATTCGAATTACCAGTGAGTTATTCACTTTTCTTATAATTTTCTTATTTCACGTAAAACTGTTGGTTGGCAACCTTCTGACAATATATCATATGTCTATACTTACATATTGAATTGTTACGAAATGTTGTGTATTATAATCTGTTTTGGTCTATATCTTCCGAACTATTTAATATATTTTCACGAATCAAAGCTCAAACTGCAGTGCAGGCACATCTTTCATAGAGATCCCAAACCGGGATCCCTATGGTTGATATCAAGTACCTTATTCTCTACCATGTTTGGTACAACTTTTTTGTTTTTTTTTTTTTCAAAAAAACGCATATTTCACTGCAAACCCCTACCCTGACACACCACTATGTTGCTTGCATATGACACCCGAAGTTCAAATATGTGTATTTTTACGTAACACAAAGAGAAAATACCCTAATTATAGAAAACGTTTATATTTTCCTGAAAACGAAATATTATCTTGCCTTATGTAACGGTTAATTTTGCTGGACCCTGTATATATATATTTCGATGTCAGAACAAAATATGCTTTTTTCACATTCTACACATCAGGATAGATACGAAAGGCACAAATTAGCAGAAAAATTATAAAATGATGAAGGTAGTAAGATATATCCTACAAGAACGACCTTAACCCTTACCTTTTCGATGAGAACACGGGACGCACACCTTCTGTCAAAAATTGATTCCAATTACCACTCAGTTATTCACTTTTCTTATAATTTTCTTATTTCACGTAAAACTGTTGGTTGGCAACCTTCTGACAATATATCATATGTCAATAGTTACATATTGAATTGTTACGAATTGTTGTGTATTATAATCTGTTTTGGTTTATATCTTCATAACTATTTAACATATTTTCACGAAATAAAGCTCAAACTGCAGTGCAGGCACATCTATCATAGAGGTCCCAAACCGGGATCCCTATGGTTGATATCAAGTACCTTATTCTCTACTAAGTTTGGTAATACTTTTTTGCTTTTTTCAAAATAACGCATATTTCACTGCAAACCCCTACCCTGACACACCACTATGTTGTTTGCATATGACACCCGAAGTTCAAATATGTGTATTTTTACGTAACACAAAGAGAAAATACGCTAATTATAGAAAACGTTTATATTTTCCTGAAAACGAAATATTATCTTGTCATCTGCAACGGTTAATTTTGCTTCACCCTGTATATATATTTCGATGTCATAACAAAATATGCTGTTTTCACATTCTACACATCAGGATAGATACGAAAGGCACAAATTAGCAGAAAAATTATAAAATGATGAAGGTAGTAACATATATCGAACATGAACCACTTTAACCCTTACCTTTTCGATGAGAACATGTGACGCACACCTTCTGTCAAAAATTGATTCCAATTACCACTCAGTTATTCACTTTTCTTATAATTTTCTTATTTCACGTAAAACTGTTGGTTGGCAACCTTCTGACAATATATCATATGTCAATATGTACATATTGAATTGTTACGAATTGTTGTGTATTATAATCTGTTTTGATCTATACCTTCCAAACTATTTGACATATTTTCACGAAATAAAGCTCAAACTGCAGTGCAGGCACATCTTTCATAGAGATCCCAAACCGGGATCCCTATGGTTGATATCAAGTACCTTATTCTTTACCATTTTTGGTACTACTTTTGTGTTTTTTTCTAAATAAAACTGCAAATCCCTTTCCTGACACACCACCATGTAGCTTGCATATGACACCCGAAGTTCAAATATGTGTACTTTTACGTAACGCAAAGAGAAAATACCCTAATTATAGAAAACGTTTATATTTTCCTGAAAACGAAATATTATCTTGTCTTCTGCAGCGGTTAATTTTGCTGCACCCTGTATATATATTTCGATGTCAGAACAAAATATGCTGTTTTCATATTCAACACATCAGGATAGATACGAAAGGCACAAATTAGCAGAAAAATTATAAAATGATGAAGTAAGCAAGATATATAATACATGAACGACTTTAAACCTTACCTTTTCAATGAGATCACATGACGCGCACCTTCTGTCAAAAATTGATTCGAATTACCAATCAGTTATTCACTTTTCTTATATTTTTTTTATTTCACGTAAAATTGTCGGTTAGCAACCTTCTGACAATATATCATATGTCAATATGTACATATTGAATTGTTACTAATTGTTGCGTATTATAATCTGTTTTGGTCTATATCTTCCGAACTCTTTAACATATTTTCACGAAATAAAGCTCAAATTGCAGCGCAGGCACATCTTTCATAGAGATCCCAAAGCGGGATCCCTATGGTTGATATGAAGTACCTTATTCTCTACTATGTTTGGTACTACTTTTTTGCTTTTTTCAAAATAACGCATATTTCACTGCAAACCCCTACCCTGACACACCACTATGTTGCTTGCATATGACACCCGAAGTTCAAATATGTGTATTTTTACGTAACACAAAGAGAAAATACGCTAATTATAGAAAACATTTATATTTTTTTGAAAACGAAATATTATCTTGTCTTCTGCAACGGTTAATTTTGCTGCACCCTGTATATATATTTCAATGTCAGAACAAAATATGCTGTGTTCACATTCTACACATCAGGATAGATACGAAAGGCACAAATTAGCAGAAAAATTATAAAATGATGAAGGTAGTAACATATATCCAACATGAACGACTTTAACCCTTACATTTTCGATCAGAATATGTGACGCACACCTTCTGTCAAAAATTGATTCCAATTACCACTGAGTTATTCACTTTTCTTATAATTTTCTTATTTCACGTAAAACTGTTGGTTGGCAACCTTCTGACAATATATCATATGTCAATATGTACATATTGAATTGTTACGAATTGTTGTGTATTATAATCTGTGTTGATCTATATCTTCCGAACTATTTAACATATTTTCACGAAATAAAGCTCAAACTGCAGTGCAGGCAAATCTTTCATAGAGATGCCAAAGCGGGATCCCTATGGTTGATATCAAGTACCTTATTCTTTACCATTTTTGGTACTACTTTTGTGTTTTTTTCAAAATAAAACTGCAAATCCTTTTCCTGACACACCACTATGTTGCTTGCATATGACACCACCCGAAGTTCAAATATGTGTACTTTTACGTAACGCAAAGAGAAAATACCCTAATTATAGAAAACGTTTATATTTTCCTGAAAACGAAATATTATCTTGTCTTCTGCAGCGGTTAATTTTGCTGCACCCTGTTTATATATTTCGATGTCAGAACAAAATATGCTGTTTTCATATTCAACACATCAGGATAGATACGAAAGGCACAAATTAGCAGAAAAATTATAAAATGATGAAGTAAGCAAGTTATATAATACATGAACGACTTTAAACCTTACCTTTTCAATGAGATCACATGACGCGCACCTTCGGTCAAAAATTGATTCCAATTACCACTGAGTTATTCACTTTTCTTATATTTTTTTTATTTTACGTAAAACTGTCGGTTAGCAACCTTCTGACAATATATCATATGTCAATATGTACATATTGAATTGTTACTAATTGTTGCGTATTATAATCTGTTTTGGTCTATATCTTCCGAACTCTTTAACATATTTTCACGAAATAAAGCTCAAATTGCAGTGCAGGCACATCTTTCATAGAGATCCCAAAGCGGGATCCCTATGGTTGATATGAAGTACGTTATTCTCTACTATGTTTGGTACTACTTTTTTGCTTTTTTCAAAATAACGCATATTTCACTGCAAACCCCTACCCTGACACACCACTATGTTGCTTGCATATGACACCCGAAGTTCAAATATGTGTATTTTTACGTAACACAAAGAGAAAATACGCTAATTATAGAAAACGTTTATATTTTCCTGAAAACGAAATATTATCTTGTCTTCTGCAACGGTTAATTTTGCTGCACCCTGTATATATATTTCAATGTCAGAACGAAATATGCTGTGTTCACATTCTACACATCAGGATAGATACGAAAGGCACAAATTAGCAGAAAAATTATAAAATGATGAAGGTAGTAACATATATCCAACATGAACGACTTTAACCCTTACATTTTCGATCAGAATATATGACGCACACCTTCTGTCAAAAATTGATTCCAATTACCACTGAGTTATTCACTTTTCTTATAATTTTCTTATTTCACGTAAAACTGTTGGTTGGCAACCTTCTGACAATATATCATATGTCAATATGTACATATTGAATTGTTACGAATTGTTGTGTATTATAATCTGTGTTGATCTATATCTTCCGAACTATTTAACATATTTTCACGAAATAAAGCTCAAACTGCAGTGCAGGCAAATCTTTCATAGAGATGCCAAACCGGGATCCCTATTGTTGATATCAAGTACCTTATTCTTTACCATTTTTGGTACTACTTTTGTGTTTTTTTCAAAATAAAACTGCAAATCCCTTTCCTGACACACCACTATGTTGCTTGCATATGACACCCGAAGTTCAAATATGTGTACTTTTACATAACGCAAAGAGAAAATACCCTAATTATAGAAAACGTTTATATTTTCCTGAAAACGAAATATTATCTTGTCTTCTGCAGCGGTTAATTTTGCTGCACCCTGTTTATATATTTCGATGTCAGAACAAAATATGCTGTTTTCATATTCAACACATCAGGATAGATACGAAAGGCACAAAATAGCAGAAAAATTAAAAAATGATGAAGTAAGCAAGTTATATAATACATGAACGACTTTAAACCTTACCTTTTCAATGAGATCACATGACGCGCACCTTCGGTCAAAAATTGATTCCAATTACCACTGAGTTATTCACTTTTCTTATATTTTTTTTCTTTTACGTAAAACTGTCGGTTAGCAACCTTCTGACAATATATCATATGTCAATATGTACATATTGAATTGTTACTAATTGTTGCGTATTATAATCTGTTTTGATCTATATCTTCCGAACTATTTAACATATTTTCACGAAATAAAGCTCAAATTGCAGTGCAGGCACATCTTTCATAGACACCGCAAGCCGAAATCCCTATGGTTGATATCAAGTACCTTATTCTCTACCAAGTTTGGTACTACTTTTTTGCTTTTTTCAAAATAACGCATATTTCACTGCAAACCCTTACCCTGACACACCACTATGTTGCTTGTATATGACACCCGAAGTTCAAATATGTGTATTTTTATGTAACACAAAGAGAAAATACCCTAATTATAGAAAACGTTTATATTTTCCAGAAAACGAAATATTATCTTGTCTTCTGCAGCGGTAAATTTTGCTGCACCCTGTATATATATTTCGATGTCAGAACAAAATATGCTGTTTTCATATTCAACACATCAGGATAGATACGGAAGCACAAATTAGCAGAAAAATTATAAAATGATGAAGTAAGCAAGATATATAATACATGAAGGACTTTAACCCTTACGTTTTCGATGAGAACACGTGACGCACACCTTCTGTCAAAAATTGATTCCAATTACCACTCAGTTATTCACTTTTCTTATAATTTTCTTATTTCACGTAAAACTGTTGGTTGGCAACCTTCTGACAATATATCATATGTCAATACTTACATATTGAATTGTTACGAATTGTTGTGTATTATAATCTGTTTTGGTCTATATCTTCCGAACTATTTAATATATTTTCACGAATCAAAGCTCAAACTGCAGTGCACGCACATCTTTCATAGAGATCCCAAACCGGGATCCATATGGTTGATATCAAGTACCTTATTCTCTACCATGTTTGGTACTACTTTTTTGTTTTTTTTTTTTTTTTAAAAAAACGCATATTTCACTGCAAACCCCTACCCTGACACACCACTATGTTGCTTGCATATGACACCCGAAGTTCAAATATGTGTATTTTTACGAAACACAAAGAGAAAATACGCTAATTATAGAAAACGTTTATATTTTCCTGAAAACGAAATATTATCTTGTCTTCTGCAACGGTTAATTTTGCTGCACCCTGTTTATATATTTCGATGTCAGAACAAAATATGCTGTTTTCATATTCAACACATCAGGATAGATACGAAAGGCACAAATTAGCAGAAAAATTATAAAATGATGAAGGAGGTAAGATATATCCAACATGAACGACTTTAACCCTTACGTTTTCGATCAGAATATGTGACGCACACCTTCTGTCAAAAATTGATTCCAATTACCACTGAGTTATTCACTTTTCTTATAATTTTCTTATTTCACGTAAAACTGTTGGTTGGCGACCTTCTGACAATATATCATATGTCAATATGTACATATTGAATTGTTACGAATTGTTGTGTATTATAATCTGTTTTGATCTATATCTTCCGAACTATTTAACATATTTTCACGAAATAAAGCTCAAACTGCAGTGCAGGCAAATCTTTCATAGAGATGCCAAACCGGGATCCCTATGGTTGATATCAAGTACCTTATTCTTTACCATTTTTGGTACTACTTTTGTGTTTTTTTTCAAAATAAAACTGCAAATCCCTTTCCTGACACACCACTATGTTGCTTGCATATGACACCCGAAGTTCAAATATGTGTACTTTTACGTAACGCAAAGAGAAAATACCCTAATTATAGAAAACGTTTATATTTTCCTGAAAGCGAAATATTATCTTGTCTTCTGCAGCGGTTAATTTTGCTGCACCCTGTATATATATTTCGATGTCAGAACAAAATATGCTGTTTTCATATTCAACACATCAGGACAGATACGATAAGGTTGATATCAAGTACCTTTTTCTTTACCATTTTTGGTACTACTTTTGTGTTTTTTTCAAAATAACGCATATTTCACTGCAAACCCCTTCCCAGACACACCACTATGTTACACTATGTTGATATTTTTACGTAACACAAAGAGAAAATACCCTAATTATAGAAAACGTTTATATTTTCCTGAAAACGAAATATTATCTTGTCTTCTGCAATGGTTAATTTTGCTGCACCCTGTATATATATTTCGATGTCAGAACAAAGTATGCTGTTTTCACATTCTACACATCAGGATAGATACGAAAGGCACAAATTAGCAGAAAAATTATAAAATGATGAAGGAGGTAAGATATATCCCACATGAACGACTTTAACCCTTACGTTTTCGATGAGAACACGTGACGCACACCTTCTGTCAAAAATTGATTCCAATTACCACTCAGTTATTCACTTTTCTTATAATTTTCTTATTTCACGTAAAACTGTTGGTTGGCAACCTTCTGCCAATATATCATATGTCAATACTTACATATTGAATTGTTACGAATTGTTGCGTATTATAATCTGTTTTGGTCTATATCTTCCGAACTATTTAACATATTTTCACAAAATAAAGCTCAAACTGCAGAGCAGGCACATCTTTCATAGAGATCCCAAACCGGCATCCCTAAGGTTGATATCAAGTACCTTATTTTTTACAATTTTTGGCACTACTTTTGTGTTTTTTTCAAAATAACTCATATTTCACTGCAAACCCCTTCCCTGACACACCACTATGTTGCTTGCATATGACACCCGAAGTTCAAATATGTGTATTTTTACGTAACACAATGAGAAAATACCCTAATTATAGAAAACGTTTATATTTTCCTGAAAACGAAATATTATCTTGTCTTCTGCAACGGTTAATTTTGCTGCACCCTGTATATATATTTCGATGTCAGAACAATATATGCTCTTTTCATATTCAACACATCAGGATAGATACGAAAGGCACAAATTAGCAGAAAAATTATAAAAAAATGAAGTAAGCAAGATATATAATACATGAAAATCTTTAACCCTTACGTTTTCGATGAGAACACGTGACGCACACCTTCTGTCAAAAATTGATTCGAATTACCACTGAGTTATTCACTTTTCTTATAATTTTCTTATTTCACGTAAAACTGTTGGTTGGCAACCTTCTGACAATATATCATATGAAAATACTTACATATTGAATTGTTACGAATTGTTGTGTATTATAATCTGTTTTGGTCTATATCTTCCGAACTATTTAATATATTTTCACGAATCAAGGCTCAAACTGCAGTGCAGGCACATCTTTCATAGAGATCCCAAACCGGGATCCCTATGGTTGATATCAAGTACCTTATTCTCTACCGTGTTTTGTACTATTTTTTGTTTTTTTTTTCAAAAGAACGCATATTTCACTGCAAACCCCTACCCTGACACACCACTATGTTGCTTGCATATGACACCCGAAGTTCAAATATGTGTATTTTTACGTAACACAAAGAGAAAATACCCTAATTATAGAAAACGTTTATATTTTCCTGAAAACGAAATATTATCTTGTCTTCTGCAACGGTTAATTTTGCTGCACCCTGTATATATATTTCGATGTCAGAACAAAATATGCTGTTTTCACATTCTACACATCAGGATAGACACGAAAGGCAAAAATTAGCAGAAAAATTATAAAATGATGAAGTAAGCAAGATATATAATACATGAAGGATTTTAACCCTTACCTTTTCAATGAGATCACATGACGCGCACCTTCTTTCAAAAATTGATTCGAATTACCACTGAGTTATTCACTTTTCTTATATATTTTTTTATTTCACGTAAAACTGTCGGTTGGCAACCTTCTGACAATATATCATATGTCAATAGTTACATATTGAATTGTTACGAATTGTTGTGTATTATAATCTGTTTTGGTATCTATCTTCATAACTATTTAACATATCTTCACGAAAATCAGCTCAAACTGCAGTGCAGGCACATCTTTCATAGACACTCCAAACCGGAATCTTTATGGTTGATATCAAGTACCTTATTCTTTACCATTTTTGGTACTACTTTTGTGTTTTTTTCAAAATAAAACTGCAAATCCCTTTCCTGACACACCACTATGTTGCTTGCATATGACACCCGAAGTTCAAATATGTGTACTTTTACGTAACGCAAAGAGAAAATACCCTAATTATAGAAAACGTTTATATTTTCCTGAAAACGAAATATTATCTTGTCTTCTGCAACGGTTAATTTTGCTGCACCCTGTATATATATTTCAATGTCAGAACAAAATATGCTCTTTTCATATTCTACACATCAGGATAGATACGAAAGGCACAAATTAGCAGAAAAATTATAAAATGATGAAGGTAGTAACATATATCCAACATGAACGACTTTAACCCTTACCTTTTCGATGAGAACACGTGACGCACACCTTCTTTCAAAAATTGATTCCAATTACCACTGAGTTATTCACTTTTCTTCTAATTTTCTTATTTCACGTAAAACTGTTGGTTGGCAACCTTCTGACAATATATCATATGTCAATATTAACATATTGAATTGTTACGAATTGTTGTGTATTATAATCTGTTTTGGTTTATATCTTCATAACTATTTAACATATTTTCACGAAATAAAGCTCAAATTGCAGTGCAGGCACATCTTTCATAGACACCGCAAGCCGAAATCCCTATGGTTGATATCAAGTACCTTATTCTCTACCGTGTTTTGTACTATTTTTTTTTTCAAAAGAACGCATATTTCACTGCAAACCCCTACCCTGACACACCACTATGTTGCTTGGATATGACACCCGAAGTTCAAATATGTGTATTTTTACGTAACACAAAGAGAAAATACCCTAATTATAGAAAACGTTTATATTTTCCTGAAAACGAAATATTATCTTGTCTTCTGCAACGGTTAATTTTGCTGCACCCTGTATATATGTTTCTATGTCAGAACAAAATATGCTGTTTTCACATTCTACACATCAGAATAGATACGAAAGGCACAAATTAGCAGAAAAATTATAAAATGATGAAAGTAGTAAGATATATCCTACATAAACGACTTTAACCTTTACCTTTTCGATGAGATCACGTGACGCACACCTTCTTTTAAAAATTGATTCCAATTACCACTGAGTTATTCACTTTTCTTATATTTTTTTATTTTACGTTAAACTGTCGGTTAGCAACCTTCTGACAATATATCCTATGTCAATACTTACATATTGAATTGTTACTAATTGTTGCGTATTATAATCTGTTTTGGTCTATATCTTCCGAACTATTTAACATATTTTCACGAAATAAAGCTCAAATTGCAGTGCAGGCACATCTTTCATAGACGCCGTAAGCCGAAATCCCTATGGTTGATATCAAGTACCTTATTCTCTACCAAGTTTGGTACTACCTTTTCCTTTTTTGAAAATAACGCATATTTCACTGCAAGCCCTTACCCTGACACACCACTATGTTGCTTGTATATGACACCCGAAGTTCAAATATGTGTATTTTTACGTAACGCAAATAGAAAATACCCTAATTATAGAAAACGTTTATATTTTCCAGAAAACGAAATATTATCTTGTCTTCTGCAGCGGTAAATTTTGCTGCACCCTGTATATATATTTCGATGTCAGAACAAAATATGCTGTTTTCATATTCAACACATCAGGATAGATACGAAAGGCACAAATTAGCAGAAAAATTATAAAATGATGAAGTAAGCAAGATATATAATACATGAAAAACTTTAACCCTTACGTTTTCGATGAGAACACGTGACGCACACCTTCTTTCAAAAATTGATTCCAATTACCACTCAGTTATTCAGTTTTCTTATAATTTTCTTATTTCACGTAAAACTGTTGGTTGGCAACCTTCTGACAATTTATCATATGTCTATACTTACATATTGAATTGTTACGAATTGTTGTGTATTATAATCTGTTTTGGTCTATATCTTCCGAACTATTTAATATATTTTCACGAATCAAAGCTCAAACTGCAGTGCAGGCACATCTTTCATAGAGATCCCAAACCGGGATCCCTATGGTTGATATCAAGTACCTTATTCTCTACCATGTTTGGTTCTACTTTTTTGTTTTTTTTTTTCAAAAAAACGCATATTTCACTGCAAACCCCTACCCTGACACACCACTATGTTGCTTGCATATGACACCCGAAGTTCAAATATGTGTATTTTTACGTAACACAAAGAGAAAATACGCTAATTATAGAAAACGTTTATATTTTCCTGAAAACGAAATATTATCTTGTCATCTGCAACGGTTTATTTTGCTTCACCCTGTATATATATTTCGATGTCAGAACAAAATATGCTCTTTTCATATTCTACACATCAGGATAGATACGAAAGGCACAAATTAGCAGAAAAATTATAAAATGATGAAGGTAGTAACATATATCGAACATGAACCACTTTAACCCTTACCTTTTCGATGAGAACATGTGACGCACACCTTCTGTCAAAAATTGATTCCAATTACCACTCAGTTATTCACTTTTCTTATAATTTTCTTATTTCACGTAAAACTGTTGGTTGGCAACCTTCTGACAATATATCATATGTCAATATGTACATATTGAATTGTTACGAATTGTTGTGTATTATAATCTGTTTTGATCTATACCTTCCGAACTATTTGACATATTTTCACGAAATAAAGCTCAAACTGCAGTGCAGGCACATCTTTCATAGAGATCCCAAACCGGGATAGCTATGGTTGATATCAAGTACCTTATTCTTTACCATTTTTGGTACTACTTTTGTGTTTTTTTCAAAATAAAACTGCAAATCCCTTTCCTGACACACCACCATGTTGCTTGCATATGACACCCGAAGTTCAAATATGTGTACTTTTACGTAACGCAAAGAGAAAATACCCTAATTATAGAAAACGTTTATATTTTCCTGAAAACGAAATATTATCTTGTCTTCTGCAGCGGTTAATTTTGCTGCACCCTGTATATATATTTCGATGTCAGAACAAAATATGCTGTTTTCATATTCAACACATCAGGATAGATACGAAAGGCACAAATGAGCAGAAAAATTATAAAATGGTGAAGTAAGCAAGATATATAATACATGAACGACTTTAAACCTTACCTTTTCAATGAGATCACATGACGCGCACCTTCGGTCAAAAATTGATTCCAATTACCACTGAGTTATTCACTTTTCTTATATTTTTTTATTTTACGTAAAACTGTCGGTTAGGAACCTTCTGACAATATATCATATGTCAATATGTACATATTGAATTGTTACTAATTGTTGTGTATTATAATCTGTTTTGGTCTATATCTTCCGAACTATTTAACATATTTTCACGAAATAAAGCTCAAACTGCAGTGCAGGCACATCTATCATAGACACCGCAAGCCGGAATTCCTATGGTTGATATCAAGTACCTTATTCTCTACTAAGTTTGGTACCACTTTTTTGCTTTTTTCAAAATAACGCATATTTCACTGCAAACCCTTACCCTGACACACCACTATGTTGCTTGTATATGACACCCGAAGTTCAAATATGTGTATTTTTACGTAACACAGAGAGAAAATACCCTAATTATAGAAAACGTTTATATTTTCCAGAAAACGAAATATTATCTTGTCTTCTACAGCGGTAAATTTTGCTGCACCCTGTATATATATTTCGATGTCAGAACAAAATATGCTGTTTTTATATTCAACACATCAGGATAGATACGGAAGGCACAAATTAGCAGAAAAATTATAAAATGATGAAGTAAGCAAGATATATAAAACATGAAGGACTTTAACCCTTACCTTTTCAATGAGATCACATGACGCCCACCTTCTGTCAAAAATTGATTCGAATTACCAATCAGTTATTCACTTTTCTTATATTTTTTTTATTTCACGTAAAATTGTCGGTTAGCAACCTTCTGACAATATATCATATGTCAATATGTACATATTGAATTGTTACTAATTGTTGCGTATTATAATCTGTTTTGGTCTATATCTTCCGAACTCTTTAACATATTTTCACGAAATAAAGCTCAAATTGCAGTGCAGGCACATCTTTCATAGAGATCCCAAAGCGGGATCCCTATGGTTGATATCAAGTACCTTATTCTCTACTATGTTTGGTACTACTTTTTTGCTTTTTTCAAAATAACGCATATTTCACTGCAAACCCCTACCCTGACACACCACTATGTTGCTTGCATATGACACCCGAAGTTCAAATATGTGTATTTTTACGTAACACAAAAAGAAAATACGCTAATTATAGAAAACGTTTATATTTTCCTGAAAACGAAATATTATCTTGTCTTCTGCAACGGTTAATTTTGCTGCACCCTGTATATATATTTCAATGTCAGAACAAAATATGCTGCGTTCACATTCTACACATCAGGATAGATACGAAAGGCACAAATTAGCAGAAAAATTATAAAATAATGAAGGTAGTAACATATATCCAACATGAACGACTTTAACCCTTACGTTTTCGATCAGAATATGTGACGCACACCTTCTGTCAAAAATTCATTCCAATTACCACTGAGTTATTCACTTTTCTTATAATTTTCTTATTTCACGTAAAACTGTTGGTTGGCAACCTTCTGACAATATATCATATGTCAATATGTACATATTGAATTGTTACGAATTGTTGTGTATTATAATCTGTTTTGATCTATATCTTCCGAACTATTTAACATATTTTCACGAAATAAAGCTCAAACTGCAGTGCAGGCAAATCTTTCATAGAGATGCCAAACCGGGATCCCTATGGTTGATATCAAGTACCTTATTCTTTACCATTTTTGGTACTACTTTTGTGTTTTTTTTTCAAAAGAAAACTGCAAATCCCTTTAATGACACACCACTATGTTGCTTGCATATGACACCCGAAGTTCAAATATGTGTACTTTTACGTAACGCAAAGAGAAAATACCCTAATTATAGAAAACGTTTATATTTTCCTGAAAACGAAATATTATCTTGTCTTCTGCAGCGGTTAATTTTGCTGCACCCTGTTTATATATTTCGATGTCAGAACAAAATATGCTGTTTTCATATTCAACACATCAGGATAGATACGAAAGGCACAAATTAGCAGAAAAATTATAAAATGATGAAGTAAGCAAGTTATATAATACATGAACGACTTTAAACCTTACCTTTTCAATGAGATCACATGACGCGCACCTTCGGTCAAAAATTGATTCCAATTACCACTGAGTTATTCACTTTTCTTATATTTTTTTTATTTTACGTAAAACTGTCGGTTAGCAACCTTCTGACAATATATCATATGTCAATATGTACATATTGAATTGTTACTAATTGTTGCGTATTATAATCTGTTTTGGTCTATATCTTCCGAACTATTTAACATATTTTCACGAAATAAAGCTCAAATTGCAGTGCAGGCACATCTTTCATAGACACCGCAAGCCGAAATCCCTATGGTTGATATCAAGTACCTTATTCTATACCAAGTTTGGTACTACTTTTTTGCTTTTTTCAAAATAACGCATATTTCACTGCAAACCCCCACCCTGACACACCACTATGTTGCTTGCATATTACACCCGAAGTTCAAATATGTGTATTTTTACGTAACACAAAGAGAAAATACGCTAATTATAGAAAACGTTTATATTTTCCTGAAAACGAAATATTATCTTGTCTTCTGCAACGGTTAATTTTGCTGCACCCTGTATATATATTTCGATGTCAGAACAAAATATGCTGTTTTCACATTCTACACATCAGGATAGATACGAAAGGCACAAATTAGCAGAAAAATTATAAAATGATGAAGTAAGCAAGATATATCCCACATGAACGACTTTAACCCTTACCTTTTTGATGAGAACACGTGACGCACACCTTCTGTCAAAAATTGATTCCAATTACCACTGAGTTATTCACTTTTCTTCTAATTTTCTTATTTCACGTAAAACTGTTGGTTGGCAACCTTCTGACAATATATCATATGTCAATAGTTACATATTGAATTGTTACGAATTGTTGTGTATTATAATCTGTTTTGGTTTATATCTTCATAACTATTTAACATATTTTCACGAAATAAAGCTCAAACTGCAGTGCAGGCACATCTGTCATAGAGGTCCCAAACCGGGATCCCAATGGTTGATATCAAGTACCTTATTCTCTACTATGTTTGGTACTACTTTTTTGCTTTTTTCAAAATAACGCATATTTCACTGCAAATCCCTTTCCTGACACACCACTATGTTGCTTGCATATGACACCCGAAGTTCAAATATGTGTATTTTTACGTAACACAAAGAGAAAATACGCTAATTATAGAAAACGTTAATATTTTCCTGAAAACGAAATATTATCTTGTCTTCTGCAACGGTTAATTTTGCTGCACCCTGTATATATATTTCGATGTCAGAACAAAATATGCTGTTTTCACATTCTACACATCAGGATAGATACGAAAGGCACAAATTAGCAGAAAAATTCTAAAATGATGAAGGTAGTAACATATATCCAACATGAACGACTTTAACCCTTACCTTTTCGATGAGAACACGTGACGCACACCTTCTGTCAAAAATTGATTCCAAATACCACTGAGTTATTCACTTTTCTTCTAATTTTCTTATTTCACGTAAAACTGTTGGTTGGCAACCTTCTGACAATATATCATATGTCAATATGTACATATTGAATTGTTACGAATTGTATATTATAATCTGTTTTGATCTATATCTTCCGAACTATTTAACATATTTTCACGAAATAAAGCTCAAACTCCAGTGCAGGCACATCTTTCATAGAGATCCCAAACCGGGATCCCTATGGTTGATATCAAGTACCTTATTCTTTACCATTTTTGGTACTACTTTTGTGTTTTTTTCAAAATAAAACTGCAAATCCCTTTCCTGACACACCACCATGTTGCTTGCATATGACACCCGAAGTTCAAATATGTGTACTTTTACGTAACGCAAAGAGAAAATACCCTAATTATAGAAAACGTTTATATTTTCCTGAAAACGAAATATTATCTTGTCTTCTGCAGCGGTTAATTTTGCTGCACCCTGTATATATATTTCGATGTCAGAACAAAATATGCTGTTTTCATATTCAACACATCAGGATAGATACGAAAGGCAAAAATTAGCAGAAAAATTATAAAATGATGAAGTAAGCAAGATATATAATACATGAACGACTTTAAACCTTACCTTTTCAATGAGATCACATGACGCGCACCTTCGGTCAAAAATTGATTCCAATTACCACTGAGTTATTCACTTTTCTTATATTTTTTTATTTTACGTAAAACTGTCGGTTAGGAACCTTCTGACAATATATCATATGTCAATATGTACATATTGAATTGTTACTAATTGTTGTGTATTATAATCTGTTTTGGTCTATATCTTCCGAACTATTTAACATATTTTCACGAAATAAAGCTCAAACTGCAGTGCAGGCACATCTATCATAGACACCGCAAGCCGGAATTCCTATGGTTGATATCAAGTAACTTATTCTCTACTAAGTTTGGTACTACTTTTTTGCTTTTTTCAAAATAACGCATATTTCACTGCAAACCCTTACCCTGACACACCACTATGTTGCTTGTATATGACACCCGAAGTTCAAATATGTGTATTTTTACGTAACACAGAGAGAAAATACCCTAATTATAGAAAACGTTTATATTTTCCAGAAAACGAAATATTATTTTGTCTTCTACAGCGGTAAATTTTGCTGCACCCTGTATATATATTTCGATGTCAGAACAAAATATGCTGTTTTTATATTCAACACATCAGGATAGATACGGAAGGCACAAATTAGCAGAAAAATTATAAAATGATGAAGTAAGCAAGATATATAAAACATGAAGGACTTTAACCCTTACCTTTTCAATGAGATCACATGACGCCCACCTTCTGTCAAAAATTGATTCGAATTACCAATCAGTTATTCACTTTTCTTATATTTTTTTTATTTCACGTAAAATTGTCGGTTAGCAACCTTCTGACAATATATCATATGTCAATATGTACATATTGAATTGTTACTAATTGTTGTGTATTATAATCTGTTTTGGTCTATATCTTCCGAACTATTTAACATATTTTCACGAAATAAAGCTCAAACTGCAGTGCAGGCACATCTATCATAGACACCGCAAGCCGGAATTCCTATGGTTGATATCAAGTAACTTATTCTCTACTAAGTTTGGTACTACTTTTTTGCTTTTTTCAAAATAACGCATATTTCACTGCAAACCCTTACCCTGACACACCACTATGTTGCTTGCATATGACACCCGAAGTTCAAATATGTGTATTTTTACGTAACACAAAGAGAAAATACGCTAATTATAGAAAACGTTTATATTTTCCTGAAAACGAAATATTATCTTGTCTTCTGCAACGGTTAATTTTGCTGCACCCTGTATATATATTTCAATGTCAGAACAAAATATGCTGCGTTCACATTCTACACATCAGGATAGATACGAAAGGCACAAATTAGCAGAAAAATTATAAAATAATGAAGGTAGTAACATATATCCAACATGAACGACTTTAACCCTTACGTTTTCGATCAGAATATGTGACGCACACCTTCTGTCAAAAATTGATTCCAATTACCACTGAGTTATTCACTTTTCTTATAATTTTCTTATTTCACGTAAAACTGTTGGTTGGCAACCTTCTGACAATATATCATATGTCAATATGTACATATTGAATTGTTACGAATTGTTGTGTATTATAATCTGTTTTGATCTATATCTTCCGAACTATTTAACATATTTTCACGAAATAAATCTCAAACTGCAGTGCAGGCAAATCTTTCATAGAGATGCCAAACCGGGATCCCTATGGTTGATATCAAGTACCTTATTCTTTACCATTTTTGGTACTACTTTTGTGTTTTTTTTCAAAAGAAAACTGCAAATCCCTTTAATGACACACCACTATGTTGCTTGCATATGACACCCGAAGTTCAAATATGTGTACTTTTACGTAACGCAAAGAGAAAATACCTTAATTATAGAAAACGTTTATATTTTCCTGAAAACGAAATATTATCTTGTCTTCTGCAGCGGTTAATTTTGCGGCACCCTGTTTATATATTTCGATGTCAGAACAAAATATGCTGTTTTCATATTCAACACATCAGGATAGATACGAAAGGCACAAATTAGCAGAAAAATTATAAAATGATGAAGTAAGCAAGTTATATAATACATGAACGACTTTAAACCTTACCTTTTCAATGAGATCACATGACGCGCACCTTCGGTCAAAAATTGATTCCAATTACCACTGAGTTATTCACTTTTCTTATATTTTTTTTATTTTACGTAAAACTGTCGGTTAGCAACCTTCTGACAATATATCATATGTCAATATGTACATATTGAATTGTTACTAATTGTTGCGTATTATAATCTGTTTTGGTCTATATCTTCCGAACTATTTAACATATTTTCACGAAATAAAGCTCAAATTGCAGTGCAGGCACATCTTTCATAGACACCGCAAGCCGAAATCCCTATGGTTGATATCAAGTACCTTATTCTATACCAAGTTTGGTACTACTTTTTTGCTTTTTTCAAAATAACGCATATTTCACTGCAAACCCCCACCCTGACACACCACTATGTTGCTTGCATATTACACCCGAAGTTCAAATATGTGTATTTTTACGTAACACAAAGAGAAAATACGCTAATTATAGAAAACGTTTATATTTTCCTGAAAACGAAATATTATCTTGTCTTCTGCAACGGTTAATTTTGCTGCACCCTGTATATATATTTCGATGTCAGAACAAAATATGCTGTTTTCACATTCTACACATCAGGATAGATACGAAAGGCACAAATTAGCAGAAAAATTATAAAATGATGAAGTAAGCAAGATATATCCCACATGAACGACTTTAACCCTTACCTTTTCGATGAGAACACGTGACGCACACCTTCTGTCAAAAATTGATTCCAATTACCACTGAGTTATTCACTTTTCTTCTAATTTTCTTATTTCACGTAAAACTGTTGGTTGGCAACCTTCTGACAATATATCATATGTCAATAGTTACATATTGAATTGTTACGAATTGTTGTGTATTATAATCTGTTTTGGTTTATATCTTCATAACTATTTAACATATTTTCACGAAATAAAGCTCAAACTGCAGTGCAGGCACATCTGTCATAGAGGTCCCAAACCGGGATCCCAATGGTTGATATCAAGTACCTTATTCTCTACTATGTTTGGTACTACTTTTTTGCTTTTTTCAAAATAACGCATATTTCACTGCAAATCCCTTTCCTGACACACCACTATGTTGCTTGCATATGACACCCGAAGTTCAAATATGTGTATTTTTACGTAACACAAAGAGAAAATACGCTAATTATAGAAAACGTTTATATTTTCCTGAAAACAAATATTATCTTGTCTTCTGCAACGGTTAATTTTGCTGCACCCTGTATATATATTTCGATGTCAGAACAAAATATGCTGTTTTCACATTCTACACATCAGGATAGATACGAAAGGCACAAATTAGCAGAAAAATTCTAAAATGATGAAGGTAGTAACATATATCCAACATGAACGACTTTAACCCTTACCTTTTCGATGAGAACACGTGACGCACACCTTCTGTCAAAAATTGATTCCAAATACCACTGAGTTATTCACTTTTCTTCTAATTTTCTTATTTCACGTAAAACTGTTGGTTGGCAACCTTCTGACAATATATCATATGTCAATATGTACATATTGAATTGTTACGAATTGTATATTATAATCTGTTTTCATCTATATCTTCCGAACTATTTAACATATTTTCACGAAATAAAGCTCAAACTGCAGTGCAGGCACATCTTTCATAGAGATCCCAAACCGGGATCCCTATGGTTGATATCAAGTACCTTATTCTTTACCATTTTTGGTACTACTTTTGTGTTTTTTTCAAAATAAAACTTCAAATCCCTTTCCTGACACACCACCACGTTGCTTGCATATGACACCCGAAGTTCAAATATGTGTACTTTTACGTAACGCAAAGAGAAAATACCCTAATTATAGAAAACGTTTATATTTTCCTGAAAACGAAATATTATCTTGTCTTCTGCAGCGGTTAATTTTGCTGCACCCTGTATATATATTTCGATGTCAGAACAAAATATGCTGTTTTCATATTCAACACATCAGGATAGATACGAAAGGCACAAATTAGCAGAAAAATTATAAAATGATGAAGTAAGCAAGATATATAATACATGAACGACTTTAAACCTTACCTTTTCAATGAGATCACATGACGCGCACCTTCGGTCAAAAATTGATTCCAATTACCACTGAGTTATTCACTTTTCTTATATTTTTTTATTTTACGTAAAACTGTCGGTTAGGAACCTTCTGACAATATATCATATGTCAATATGTACATATTGAATTGTTACTAATTGTTGTGTATTATAATCTGTTTTGGTCTATATCTTCCGAACTATTTAACATATTTTCACGAAATAAAGCTCAAACTGCAGTGCAGGCACATCTATCATAGACACCGCAAGCCGGAATTCCTATGGTTGATATCAAGTACCTTATTCTCTACTAAGTTTGGTAGTACTTTTTTGCTTTTTTCAAAATAACGCATATTTCACTGCAAACCCTTACCCTGACACACCACTATGTTGCTTGTATATGACACCCGAAGTTCAAATATGTGTATTTTTACGTAACACAGAGAGAAAATACCCTAATTATAGAAAACGTTTATATTTTCCAGAAAACGAAATATTATTTTGTCTTCTACAGCGGTAAATTTTGCTGCACCCTGTATATATATTTCGATGTCAGAACAAAATATGCTGTTTTTATATTCAACACATCAGGATAGATACGGAAGGCACAAATTAGCAGAAAAATTATAAAATGATGAAGTAAGCAAGATATATAAAACATGAAGGACTTTAACCCTTACCTTTTCAATGAGATCACATGACGCCCACCTTCTGTCAAAAATTGATTCGAATTACCAATCAGTTATTCACTTTTCTTATATTTTTTTTATTTCACGTAAAATTGTCGGTTAGCAACCTTCTGACAATATATTATATGTCAATATGTACATATTGAATTGTTACTAATTGTTGCGCATTATAATCTGTTTTGGTCTATATCTTCCGAACTCTTTAACATATTTTCACGAAATAAAGCTCAAATTGCAGTGCAGGCACATCTTTCATAGAGATCCCAAAGCGGGATCCCTATGGTTGATATCAAGTACCTTATTCTCTACTATGTTTGGTACTACTTTTTTGCTTTTTTCAAAATAACGCATATTTCACTGCAAACCCCTACCCTGACACACCACTATGTTGCTTGCATATGACACCCGAAGTTCAAATATGTGTATTTTTACGTAACACAAAGAGAAAATACGCTAATTATAGAAAACGTTTATATTTTCCTGAAAACGAAATATTATCTTGTCTTCTGCAACGGTTAATTTTGCTGCACCCTGTATGTATATTTCAATGTCAGAACAAAATATGCTGCGTTCACATTCTACACATCAGGATAGATACGAAAGGCACAAATTAGCAGAAAAATTATAAAATAATGAAGGTAGTAACATATATCCAACATGAACGACTTTAACCCTTACGTTTTCGATCAGAATATGTGACGCACACCTTCTGTCAAAAATTGATTCCAATTACCACTGAGTTATTCACTTTTCTTATAATTTTCTTATTTCACGCAAAACTGTTGGTTGGCAACCTTCTGACAATATATCATATGTCAATATGTACATATTGAATTGTTACGAATTGTTGTGTATTATAATCTGTTTTGATCTATATCTTCCGAACTATTTAACATATTTTCACGAAATAAAGCTCAAACTGCAGTGCAGGCAAATCTTTCATAGAGATGCCAAACCGGGATCCCTATGGTTGATATCAAGTACCTTATTCTTTACCATTTTTGGTACTACTTTTGTGTTTTTTTTTTTTTCAAAATAAAACTGCAAATCCCTTTAATGACACACCACTATGTTGCTTGCATATGACACCCGAAGTTCAAATATGTGTACTTTTACGTAACGCAAAGAGAAAATACCCTAATTATAGAAAACGTTTATATTTTCCTGAAAACGAAATATTATCTTGTCTTCTGCAGCGGTTAATTTTGCTGCACCCTGTTTATATATTTCGATGTCAGAACAAAATATGCTGTTTTCATATTCAACACATCAGGATAGATACGAAAGGCACAAATTAGCAGAAAAATTATAAAATGATGAAGTAAGCAAGTTATATAATACATGAACGACTTTAAACCTTACCTTTTCAATGAGATCACATGACGCGCACCTTCGGTCAAAAATTGATTCCAATTACCACTGAGTTATTCACTTTTCTTATATTTTTTTTATTTTACGTAAAACTGTCGGTTAGCAACCTTCTGACAATATATCATATGTCAATATGTACATATTGAATTGTTACTAATTGTTGCGTATTATAATCTGTTTTGGTCTATATCTTCCGAACTATTTAACATATTTTCACGAAATAAAGCTCAAATTGCAGTGCAGGCACATCTTTCATAGACACCGCAAGCCGAAATCCCTACGGTTGATATCAAGTACCTTATTCTATACCAAGTTTGGTACTACTTTTTTGCTTTTTTCAAAATAACGCATATTTCACTGCAAACCCCCACCCTGACACACCACTATGTTGCTTGCATATTACACCCGAAGTTCAAATATGTGTATTTTTACGTAACACAAAGAGAAAATACGCTAATTATAGAAAACGTTTATATTTTCCTGAAAACGAAATATTATCTTGTCTTCTGCAACGGTTAATTTTGCTGCACCCTGTATATATATTTCGATGTCAGAACAAAATATGCTGTTTTCACATTCTACACATCAGGATAGATACGAAAGGCACAAATTAGCAGAAAAATTATAAAATGATGAAGTAAGCAAGATATATCCCACATGAACGACTTTAACCCTTACCTTTTCGATGAGAACACGTGACGCACACCTTCTGTCAAAAATTGATTCCAATTACCACTGAGTTATTCACTTTTCTTCTAATTTTCTTATTTCACGTAAAACTGTTGGTTGGCAACCTTCTGACAATATATCATATGTCAATAGTTACATATTGAATTGTTACGAATTGTTGTGTGTTATAATCTGTTTTGGTTTATATCTTCATAACTATTTAACATATTTTCACGAAATAAAGCTCAAACTGCAGTGCAGGCACATCTGTCATAGAGGTCCCAAACCGGGATCCCAATGGTTGATATCAAGTACCTTATTCTCTACTATGTTTGGTACTACTTTTTTGCTTTTTTCAAAATAACGCATATTTCACTGCAAATCCCTTTCCTGACACACCACTATGTTGCTTGCATATGACACCCGAAGTTCAAATATGTGTATTTTTACGTAACACAAAGAGAAAATACGCTAATTATAGAAAACGTTAATATTTTCCTGAAAACGAAATATTATCTTGTCTTCTGCAACGGTTAATTTTGCTGCACCCTGTATATATATTTCGATGTCAGAACAAAATATGCTGTTTTCACATTCTACACATCAGGATAGATACGAAAGGCACAAATTAGCAGAAAAATTCTAAAATGATGAAGGTAGTAACATATATCCAACATGAACGACTTTAACCCTTACCTTTTCGATGAGAACACGTGACGCACACCTTCTGTCAAAAAAAGATTCCAAATACCACTGAGTTATTCACTTTTCTTCTAATTTTCTTATTTCACGTAAAACTGTTGGTTGGCAACCTTCTGACAATATATCATATGTCAATATGTACAAATTGAATTGTTACGAATTGTATATTATAATCTGTTTTGATCTATATCTTCCGAACTATTTAACATATTTTCACGAAATAAAGCTCAAACTGCAGTGCAGGCACATCTTTCATAGAGATCCCAAACCGGGATCCCTATGGTTGATATCAAGTACCTTATTCTTTACCATTTTTGGTACTACTTTTGTGTTTTTTTCAAAATAAAACTGCAAATCCCTTTCCTGACACACCACTATGTTGCTTGCATATGACACCCGAAGTTCAAATATGTGTACTTTTACGTAACGCAAAGAGAAAATACCCTAATTATATAAAACGTTTATATTTTCCTGAAAACGAAATATTATCTTGTCTTCTGCAGCGGTTAATTTTGCTGCACCCTGTATATATATTTCGATGTCAGAACAAAATATGCTGTTTTCATATTCAACACATCAGGACAGATACGATAAGGTTGATATCAAGTACCTTATTCTTTACCATTTTTGGTACTACTTTTGTGTTTTTTTCAAAATAACGCATATTTCACTGCAACCCCCTTCCCTGACACACCACTATGTTACACTATGTTGATATTTTTACGTAACACAAAGAGAAAATACCCTAATTATAGAAAACGTTTATATTTTCCTGAAAACGAAATATTATCTTGTCTACTGCAACGGTTAACTTTGCTGCACCCTGTATATATATTTCGATGTCAGAACAAAGTATGCTGTTTTCACATTCTACACATCAGGATAGATACGAAAGGCACAAATTAGCAGAAAAATTATAAAATGATGAAGGAGGTAAGATATATCCCACATGAACGACTTTAACCCTTACGTTTTCGATGAGAACACGTGACGCACACCTTCTGTCAAAAATTGATTCCAATTACCACTCAGTTATTCGCTTTTCTTATAATTTTCTTATTTCACGTAAAACTGTTGGTTGGCAACCTTCTGCCAATATATCATATGTCAATACTTACATATTGAATTGTTACGAATTGTTGTGTATTATAATCTGTTTTGGTCTATATCTTCAGAACTATTTAACATATTTTCACAAAATAAAGCTCAAACTGCAGAGCAGGCACATCTTTCATAGAGATCTCAAACCGGCATCCCTAAGGTTAATATCAAGTACCTTATTTTTTAAAATTGTTGGCACTACTTTTGTGTTTTTTCAAAATAACGCATATTTCACTGCAAACCCCTTCCCTGACACACCACTATGTTGCTTGCATATGACACCCGAAGTTCAAATATGTGTATTTTTACGTAACACAATGAGAAAATACCCTAATTATAGAAAACGTTTATATTTTCCTGAAAACGAAATATTATCTTGTCTTCTGCAACGGTTAATTTTGCTGCACCCTGTATATATATTTCGATGTCAGAACAAAATATGCTCTTTTCATATTCAACACATCAGGATAGATACGAAAGGCACAAATTAGCAGAAAAATTATAAAAAAATGAAGTAAGCAAGATATATAATACATGAAAAACTTTAACCCTTACGTTTTCGATGAGAACACGTGACGCACACCTTCTGTCAAAAATTGATTCCAATTACCACTGAGTTATTCACTTTTCTTATAATTTTCTTATTTCACGTAAAACTGTTGGTTGGCAACCTTCTGACAATATATCATATGAAAATACTTACATATTGAATTGTTACGAATTGTTGTGTATTATAATCTGTTTTGGTCTATATCTTCCGAACTATTTAATATATTTTCACGAATCAAAGCTCAAACTGCAGTGCAGGCACATCTTTCATAGAGATCCCAAACCGGGATCCCTATGGTTGATATCAAGTACCTTATTCTCTACCATGTTTTGTACTATTTTTTGTTTGTTTTTTTTTTTCAAAAAAACGCATATTTCACCGCAAACCCCTACCCTGACACACCACTATGTTGCTTGCATATGACACCCGAAGTTCAAATATGTGTATTTTTACGTAACACAAAGGGAAAATACCCTAATTATAGAAAACGTTTATATTTTCCTGAAAACGAAATATTATCTTGTCTTCTGCAACGGTTAATTTTGCTGCACCCTGTATATATGTTTCTATGTCAAAACAAAATATGCTGTTTTCACATTCTACACATCAGGATAGATACGAAAGGCACAAATTAGCAGAAAAATTATAAAATGATGAAGGTAGTAAGATATATCCTACATGACCGACTTTAACCTTTACCTTTTCGATGAGATCACGTGACGCACACCTTCTGTCAAAAATTGATTCCAATTACCACTGAGTTATTCACTTTTCTTATAATTTTCTTATTTCACGTAAAACTATTGGTTGGCAACCTTCTGACAATATATCATATGTCAATAGTTACATATTGAATTGTTACGAATTGTTGTGTATTATAATCGGTTTTGGTATCTATCTTCAGAACTATTATCATATCTTCACGAAATTCAGCTCAAACTGCAGTGCAGGCACATCTTTCATAGACACCCCAAACCGTAATCCCTATGGTTGATATCAAGTACCTTATTCTTTACCATTTTTGGTACTACTTTTGTGTTTTTATCAAAATAACGCATATTTCACTGCACACCCCTTCCCTGACACACCACTATGTTGCTTGCATATGACACCCGAAGTTCAAATATGTGTATTTTTACGTAACACAAAGAGAAAATACCCTAATTATAGAAAACGTTTATATTTTCCTGAAAACGAAATATTATCTTGTCTTCTGCAACGGTTAATTTTGCTGCACCCTGTATATATGTTTCTATGTCAGAACAAAATATGCTGTTTTCACATTCTACACATCAGGATAGATACGAAAGGCACAAATTAGCAGAAAAATTATAAAATGATGAAGGTAGTAAGATATATCCTACATGACCGACTTTAACCTTTACCTTTTCGATGAGATCACGTGACGCACACCTTCTGTCAAAAATTGATTCCAATTACCACTGAGTTATTCACTTTTCTTATAATTTTCTTATTTCACGTAAAACTATTGGTTGGCAACCTTCTGACAATATATCATATGTCAATAGTTACATATTGAATTGTTACGAATTGTTGTGTATTATAATCGGTTTTGGTATCTATCTTCATAACTATTTAACATATTTTCACGAAATAAAGCTCAAACTGCAGTGCAGGCACATCTTTCATAGAGATCCCAAACCGGGATCCCTATGGTTGATATCAAGTACCTTATTCTTTACCATTTTTGGTACTACTTTTGTGTTATTTTCAACATAAAACTGCAAATCCCTTTCCTGACACACCACTATGTTGCTTGCATATGACACCCGAAGTTCAAATATGTGTACTTTTACGTAACGCAAAGGGAAAATACCCTAATTATAGAAAACGTTTATATTTTCCTGAAAACGAAATATTATCTTGTCTTCTGCAACGGTTAATTTTGCTGCACCCTGTATATATATTTCGATGTCAGAACAAAATATGCTCTTTTCATATTCTACACATCAGGATAGATACGAAAGGCACAAATTAGCAGAAAAATTATAAAATGATGAAGGTAGTAACATATATCCAACATGAACGACTTTAACCCTTAACTTTTCGATGAGAACACGTGACGCACACCTTCTGTCAAAAATTGATTCCAATTACCACTGAGTTATTCACTTTTCTTCTAATTTTCTTATTTCACGTAAAACTGTTGGTTGGCAACCTTCTGACAATATATCATATGTCAACAGTTACATATTGAATTGTTACGAATTGTTGTGTATTATAATCTGTTTTGGTTTATATCTTCATAACTATTTAACATATTTTCACGAAATAAAGCTCAAATTGCAGTGCAGGCACATCTTTCATAGACACCGCAAGCCGAAATCCCTATGGTTGATATCAAGTACAATATTCTCTACCATGTTTGGTACTACTTTTTTGTTTTTTTTTTTTTTCAAAAAAACGCATATTTCACTGCAAACCCCTACCCTGACACACCACTATGTTGCTTGCATATGACAGCCGAAGTTCAAATATGTGTATTTTTACGTAACACAAAGAGAAAATACCCTAATTATAGAAAACGTTTATATTTTCCTGAAAACGAAATATTATCTTGCCTTATGTAACGGTTAATTTTGCTGGACCCTGTATATATATATTTCGATGTCAGAACAAAATATGCTTTTTTCACATTCTACACATCAGGATAGATACGAAAGGCACAAATTAGCAGAAAAATTATAAAATGATGAAGGTAGTAAGATATATCCTACAAGAACGACCTTAACCCTTACCTTTTCGATGAGAACACGGGACGCACACCTTCTGTCAAAAATTGATTCCAATTACCACTCAGTTATTCACTTTTCTTATAATTTTCTTATTTCACGTAAAACTGTTGGTTGGCAACCTTCTGACAATATATCATATGTCCATATGTACATATTGAATTGTTACGAATTGTTGCGTATTATAATCTGTTTTGGTTTATATCTTCATAACTATTTAACATATTTTCACGAAATAAAGCTCAAACTTCAGTGCAGGCACATCTATCATAGAGGTCCCAAACCGGGATCCCTATGGTTGATATCAAGTACCTTATTCTCTACTATGTTTGGTAATACTTTTTTGCTTTTTTCAAAATAACGCATATTTCACTGCAAACCCCTACCCTGACACACCACTATGTTGCTTGCATATGACACCCGAAGTTCAAATATGTGTATTTTTACGTAACACAAAGAGAAAATACGCTAATTATAGAAAACGTTTATATTTTCCTGAAAACGAAATATTATCTTGTCATCTGCAACGGTTAATTTTGCTTCACCCTGTATATATATTTCGATGTCATAACAAAATATGCTGTTTTCACATTCTACACATCAGGATAGATACGAAAGGCACAAATTAGCAGAAAAATTATAAAATGATGAAGGTAGTAACATATATCGAACATGAACCACTTTAGCCCTTACCTTTTCGATGAGAACATGTGACGCACACCTTTTGTCAAAAATTGATTCCAATTACCACTCAGTTATTCACTTTTCTTATAATTTTCTTATTTCACGTAAAACTGTTGGTTGGCAACCTTCTGACAATATATCATATGTCAATATGTACATATTGAATTGTTACGAATTGTTGTGTATTATAATCTGTTTTGATCTATACCTTCCGAACTATTTGACATATTTTCACGAAATAAAGCTCAAACTGCAGTGCAGGCACATCTTTCATAGAGATCCCAAACCGGGATCCCTATGGTTGATATCAAGTACCTTATTCTTTACCATTTTTGGTACTACTTTTGTGTTTTTTTCAAAATAAAACTGCAAATCCCTTTCCTGACACACCACCATGTTGCTTGCATATGACACCCGAAGTTCAAATATGTGTACTTTTACGTAACGCAAAGAGAAAATACCCTAATTATAGAAAACGTTTATATTTTCCTGAAAACGAAATATTATCTTGTCTTCTGCAGCGGTTAATTTTGCTGCACCCTGTATATATATTTCGATGTCAGAACAAAATATGCTGTTTTCATATTCAACACATCAGGATAGATACGAAAGGCACAAATTAGCAGAAAAATTCTAAAATGATGAAGTAAGCAAGATATATAATACATGAACGACTTTAAACCTTACCTTTTCAATGAGATCACATGACGCGCACCTTCGGTCAAAAATTGATTCCAATTACCACTAAGTTATTCACTTTTCTTATATTTTTTTATTTTACGTAAAACTGTCGGATAGGAACCTTCTGACAATATATCATATGTCAATATGTACATATTGAATTGTTACTAATTGTTGCGTATTATAATCTGTTTTGGTCTATATCTTCCGAACTATTTAAGATATTTTCACGAAATAAAGCTCAAACTGCAGTGCAGGCACATCTATCATAGACACCGCAAGCCGGAATCCCTATGGTTGATATCAAGCACCTTATTCTCTACTAAGTTTGGTACTACTTTTTTGCTTTTTTCAAAATAACGCATATTTCACTGCAAACCCTTACCCTGACACACCACTATGTTGCTTGTATATGACACCCGAAGTTCAAATATGTGTATTTTTACGTAACACAGAGAGAAAATACCCTAATTATAAAAAACGTTTATATTTTCCAGAAAACGAAATATTATCTTGTCTTCTACAGCGGTAAATTTGCTGCACCCTGTATATATATTTCGATGTCAGAACAAAATATGCTGTTTTTATATTCAACACATCAGGATAGATACGGAAGGCACAAATTAGCAGAAAAATTATAAAATGATGAAGGTAGTAACATATATAAAACATGAACGACTTTAACCCTTACCTTTTCGATGAGAACACGTGACGCACACCTTCTTTCAAAAATTGATTCCAATTACCACTGAGTTATTCACTTTTCTTCTAATTTTCTTATTTCACGTAAAACTGTTGGTTGGCAACCTTCTGACAATATATCATATGTCAATAGTTACATATTGAATTGTTACGAATTGTTGTGTATTATAATCTGTTTTGGTCTATATCTTCCGAACTATTTAATATATTTTCACGAATCAAAGCTCAAACTGCAGTGCAGGCACATCTTTCATAGAGATCCCAAACCGGGATCCATATGGTTGATATGAAGTACCTTATTCTCTACCATGTTTGGTACTACTTTTTTGTTTTTTTTTTAAAAAAACGCATATTTTACTGCAAACCCTTTCCCTGACACACCACTATGTTGCTTGCATATGACACCCGAAGTTCAAATATGTGTATTTTTACGTAACACAAAGAGAAAATACGCTAATTATAGAAAACGTTTATATTTTCCTGAAAACGAAATATTATCTTGTCTTCTGCAGCGGTTAATTTTGCTTCACCCTGTATATATATTTCGATGTCAGAACAAAATATGCTGTTTTCATACTCAACACATCAGGACAGATACGAAAGGCACAAATTAGCAGAAAAATTATAAAATGATGAAGTAAGCAAGTTATATAATACATGAACGACTTTAAACCTTACGTTTTCGATGAGAACACGTGACGCACACCTTCTGTCAAAAATTGATTCCAATTACCACTCAGTTATTCACTTTTCTTATAATTTTCTTATTTCACGTAAAACTGTTGGTTGGCAACCTTCTGACAATATATCATATGTCAATACTTACATATTGAATTGTTACGAATTGTTGTGTATTATAATCTGTTTTGGTCTATATCTTCCGAACTATTTAATATATTTTCACGAATCAAAGCTCAAACTGCAGTGCAGGCACATCTTTCATAGAGATCCCAAACCGGGATCCATATGGTTGATATCAAGTACCTTATTCTCTACCATGTTTGGTACTACTTTTTTTTTTTTTTAAAAAAAACGCATATTTCACTGCAAACCCCTACCCTGACACACCACTATGTTGCTTGCATATGACACCCGAAGTTCAAATATGTGTATTTTTACGTAACACAAAGAGAAAATACGCTAATTATAGAAAACGTTTATATT
This sequence comes from Thermobia domestica, assembly GCF_964235325.1. Classification (NCBI taxonomy): domain Eukaryota; kingdom Metazoa; phylum Arthropoda; class Insecta; order Zygentoma; family Lepismatidae; genus Thermobia; species Thermobia domestica. The sequence goes on from NW_027656807.1 coordinate 59,792, forward strand.
TTCCTGAAAACGAAATATTATCTTGTCTTCTGCAACGGTTAATTTTGC
>NW_027656808.1:0-59813 GCF_964235325.1 Thermobia domestica
ATGCAAAATTCAGCTTTGTAGTACAGAAAGTATAAATTGGTTTTCAAAATGTGAAGAAAGTGCATATATTAACGAATGCCCTGTATGTACTTCTGAATGGTACAGTAACATATTCCTCTTTTATCATTCGCTAACCACAGTATGGTGTGTCAAAGCCACATATAATGGAATCGAATCTGTTTTATTTTGAAAAAACTAAAAAAGAGAAGCAAACGTTAGAAGAGGAATTTTAACGTTTCTTCAAGGGAAAAAGACCCTTATCGCAACAGGACAAAATGGAGGTTTTTCCTCTTCAATTTGAGCCTTATTTCGTTAAAATATGTAAATAATCTTGGGAGATATGGCGAATAGTATGTAGTATATAGTAACAATGGATAACAATATAATATATATGTAGAATGACATATGCTATATTGTTGAATAGTTGCCTAACAACATATATATACCAAATAGGAGAGTTTTTTAAAAAAAATTGAAGAAATTAGTGGTTGAAGCCATATATTTTCCAGTTACAACGAGTGTCACGTGGTCTCATCTGCCGTGAGAGGGTTAACTATTTCTTCTAAAGCAATAGGTACTACGTTCAATTTTTTGTGCAGTTTGTAGTAATTTGTGCATTTATTTTCCGCTGATGATGTGTAGAACATTTAGTTAGCATATTTGGTTGAGATTTGGAAAAAATATACAGGGTGATGCAAAATTCAGCTTTGTAGTACAGAAAGTATAAATTGGTTTTCAAAATGTGAAGAAAGTGCATATATTAACGAATGCCCTGTATGTACTTCTGAATGGTACAGTAACATATTCCTCTTTTATCATTCGCTAACCACAGTATGGTGTGTCAAAGCCACATATAATGGAATCGAATCTGTTTTATTTTGAAAAAACTAAAAAAGAGAAGCAAACGTTAGAAGAGGAATTTTAACGTTTCTTCAAGGGAAAAAGACCCTTATCGCAACATGACAAAATGGAGGTTTTTCCTCTTCAATTTTAGCCTTATTTCGTTAAAATATGTAAATAAATTTGGGAGATATGGCGAATAGTATGTAGTATATAGTAACAATGGATAACAATATAATATATATGTAGAATGACATATGCTATATTGTTGAATAGTTGCCTAAGAACATATATATACCAAATAGGAGAGTTTTTTAAAAAAAATTGAAGAAATTAGTGGTTGAAGCCATATATTTTCCAGTTACAACGAGTGTCACGTGGTCTCATCAGCCGTGAGAGGGTTAACTATTTCTTCTAAAGCAACAGGTACTACGTCAAATTTTAGTGCAATTTGTAGTAATTTGTGCATTGATTTTCCCACGATGATGTGTAGAACATTTAGTTAGCATATTTGGTTGAGATTTGGAAAAAATATACAGGGTGATGCAAAATTCAACTTTGTAGTACAGAAAGTATAAATTGGTTTTCAAAATGTGAAGAAAGTGCATATATTAACGAATGCCCTGTATGTACTTCTGAATGGTACAGTAACATATTCCTCTTTTATCATTCGCTAACCACAGTATGGTGTGTCAAAGCCACATATAATGGAATCGAATCTGTTTTATTTTGAAAAAACTAAAAAAGAGAAGCAAACGTTAGAAGAGGAATTTTAACGTTTCTTCAAGGGAAAAAGACCCTTATCGCAACAGGACAAAATGGAGGTTTTTCCTCTTCAATTTGAGCCTTATTTCGTTAAAATATGTAAATAATCTTGGGAGATATGGCGAATAGTATGTAGTATATAGTAACAATGGATAACAATATAATATATATGTAGAATGACATATGCTATATTGTTGAATAGTTGCCTAACAACATATATATACCAAATAGGAGAGTTTTTTAAAAAAAATTGAAGAAATTAGTGGTTGAAGCCATATATTTTCCAGTTACAACGAGTGTCACGTGGTCTCATCTGCCGTGAGAGGGTTAACTATTTCTTCTAAAGCAATAGGTACTACGTTCAATTTTTTGTGCAGTTTGTAGTAATTTGTGCATTTATTTTCCGCTGATGATGTGTAGAACATTTAGTTAGCATATTTGGTTGAGATTTGGAAAAAATATACAGGGTGATGCAAAATTCAGCTTTGTAGTACAGAAAGTATAAATTGGTTTTCAAAATGTGAAGAAAGTGCATATATTAACGAATGCCCTGTATGTACTTCTGAATGGTACAGTAACATATTCCTCTTTTATCATTCGCTAACCACAGTATGGTGTGTCAAAGCCACATATAATGGAATCGAATCTGTTTTATTTTGAAAAAACTAAAAAAGAGAAGCAAACGTTAGAAGAGGAATTTTAACGTTTCTTCAAGGGAAAAAGACCCTTATCGCAACAGGACAAAATGGAGGTTTTTCCTCTTCAATTTGAGCCTTATTTCGTTAAAATATGTAAATAATCTTGGGAGATATGGCGAATAGTATGTAGTATATAGTAACAATGGATAACAATATAATATATATGTAGAATGACATATGCTATATTGTTGAATAGTTGCCTAACAACATATATATACCAAATAGGAGAGTTTTTTAAAAAAAATTGAAGAAATTAGTGGTTGAAGCCATATATTTTCCAGTTACAACGAGTGTCACGTGGTCTCATCTGCCGTGAGAGGGTTAACTATTTCTTCTAAAGCAATAGGTACTACGTTCAATTTTTTGTGCAGTTTGTAGTAATTTGTGCATTTATTTTCCGCTGATGATGTGTAGAACATTTAGTTAGCATATTTGGTTGAGATTTGGAAAAAATATACAGGGTGATGCAAAATTCAGCTTTGTAGTACAGAAAGTATAAATTGGTTTTCAAAATGTGAAGAAAGTGCATATATTAACGAATGCCCTGTATGTACTTCTGAATGGTACAGTAACATATTCCTCTTTTATCATTCGCTAACCACAGTATGGTGTGTCAAAGCCACATATAATGGAATCGAATCTGTTTTATTTTGAAAAAACTAAAAAAGAGAAGCAAACGTTAGAAGAGGAATTTTAACGTTTCTTCAAGGGAAAAAGACCCTTATCGCAACATGACAAAATGGAGGTTTTTCCTCTTCAATTTTAGCCTTATTTCGTTAAAATATGTAAATAAATTTGGGAGATATGGCGAATAGTATGTAGTATATAGTAACAATGGATAACAATATAATATATATGTAGAATGACATATGCTATATTGTTGAATAGTTGCCTAAGAACATATATATACCAAATAGGAGAGTTTTTTAAAAAAAATTGAAGAAATTAGTGGTTGAAGCCATATATTTTCCAGTTACAACGAGTGTCACGTGGTCTCATCAGCCGTGAGAGGGTTAACTATTTCTTCTAAAGCAACAGGTACTACGTCAAATTTTAGTGCAATTTGTAGTAATTTGTGCATTGATTTTCCCACGATGATGTGTAGAACATTTAGTTAGCATATTTGGTTGAGATTTGGAAAAAATATACAGGGTGATGCAAAATTCAACTTTGTAGTACAGAAAGTATAAATTGGTTTTCAAAATGTGAAGAAAGTGCATATATTAACGAATGCCCTGTATGTACTTCTGAATGGTACAGTAACATATTCCTCTTTTATCATTCGCTAACCACAGTATGGTGTGTCAAAGCCACATATAATGGAATCGAATCTGTTTTATTTTGAAAAAACTAAAAAAGAGAAGCAAACGTTAGAAGAGGAATTTTAACGTTTCTTCAAGGGAAAAAGACCGTTATCGCAACAGAACAAAATGGAGGGGTTTCCTCTTCAATTTTAGCTTTATTTCGTCAAAATATGTAAATAAGTTTGGGAGATATGGCGAATAGTATGTAGTATATAGTAACAATGATTAACAATATAATATGTATGTAGAATGACATATGCTATAATGTTGAATAGTTGCCTAACAACATATATATACCAAATAGGAAAGTTTTTTAAAAAATTGAAGAAATTAGTGGTTGAAGCCATACATTTTCCAGTTACAACGAGTGTCACGTGGTCTCATCAGCCGTGAGAGGGTTAACTATTTCTTCTAAAGAAACAGGTACTACGTTCATTTTTTTGTGCAGTTTGTAGTAATTTGTGCATTTATTTTCCGCTGATGATGTGTAGAACATTTAGTTAGCATATTTGGTTGAGATTTGGAAAAAATATACAGGGTGATGCAAAATTCAGCTTTGTAGTACAGAAAGTATAAATTGGTTTTCAAAATGTGAAGAAAGTGCATATATTAACGAATGCCCTGTATGTACTTCTGCATGGCACAGTAACATATTCCTCTTTTATCATTCGCTAACCACAGTATGGTGTGTCAAAGCCACATATAATGGAATCGAATCTGTTTTATTTTGAAAAAACTAAAAAACAGAAACAAACGTTAGAAGAAAAATTTTAACGTTTCTTCAAAGGCAAAGGACACTTATCGCAATCGTACAAAATGGATGCGTTTCCTCTTCAATTTGAGCTTTATTTCGTCAAAATATGTAAATAACTTTTGGAGATATGGCGAATAGTATGTAGTATATAGTAACAATGGATAACAATATAATAAATATGTAGAATGACATATGCAATATTGTTGAATAGTTGCCTAACAACATATATATACCAAATAGGAGAGTTTTTTTTAAAAAATTGAAGAAATTAGTGGTTGAAGCCATATATTTTCCAGTTACAACGAGTGTCACGTGGTCTCATCTGCCGTGAGAGGGTTAACTATTTCTTCTAAAGCAATAGGTACTACGTTCAATTTTTTGTGCACTTTGTAGTAATTTGTGCATTTATTTTCCGCTGCTGATGTGTAGAACATTTAGTTAGCATATTTGGTTGAGATTTGGAAAAAAATATACAGGGTGATGCAAAATTCAGCTTTGTAGTACAGAAAGTATAAATTGGTTTTCAAAATGTGAAGAAAGTGCATACATTAACGAATGCCCTGTATGTACTTCTGAATGGTACAGTAACATATTCCTCTTTTATCATTCGCTAACCACAGTATGGTGTGTCAAAGCCACATATAATGGAATCGAATCTGTTTTATTTTGAAAAAACTAAAAAAGAGAAGCAAACGTTAGAAGAGGAATTTTAACGTTTCTTCAAGGGAAAAAGACCCTTATCGCAACATGACAAAATGGAGGTTTTTCCTCTTCAATTTTAGCCTTATTTGGTTAAAATATGTAAATAAATTTGGGAGATATGGCGAATAGTATGTAGTATATAGTAACAATGGATAACAATATAATATATATGTAGAATGACATATGCTATATTGTTGAATAGTTGCCTAACAACATATATATACCAAATAGGAGAGTTTTTTTAAAAAAAATTGAAGAAATTAGTGGTTGAAGCCATATATTTTCCAGTTACAACGAGTGTCACGTGGTCTCATCAGCCGTGAGAGGGTTAACTATTTCTTCTAAAGAAACAGGTACTACGTTCATTTTTAGTGCAATTTGTAGTAATTTGTGCATTGATTTTCCCACGATGATGTGTAGAACATTTAGTTAGCATATTTGGTTGAGATTTGGAAAAAATATACAGGGTGATGCAAAATTCAACTTTGTAGTACAGAAAGTATAAATTGGTTTTCAAAATGTGAAGAAAGTGCATATATTAACGAATGCCCTGTATGTACTTCTGAATGGTACAGTAACATATTCCTCTTTTATCATTCGCTAACCACAGTATGGTGTGTCAAAGCCACATATAATGGAATCGAATCTGTTTTATTTTGAAAAAACTAAAAAAGAGAAGCAAACGTTAGAAGAGGAATTTTAACGTTTCTTCAAGGGAAAAAGACCCTTATCGCAACAGGACAAAATGGATGGGTTTCGTCTTCAATTTGAGCCTTATTTCGTTAAAATATGTAAATAAATTTGGGAGATATGGCGAATAGTATGTAGTATATAGTAACAATGGATAACAATATAGTATATATGTAGAATGACATATGCTATATTGTTGAATAGTTGCCTAACAACATATATATACCAAATAGGAGAGTTTTTTTAAAAAAATTGAAGAAATTAGTGGTTGAAGCCATATATTTTCCAGTTACAACGAGTGTCACGTGGTGTCATCAGCCGTGAGAGGGTTAACTATTTCTTCTAAAGAAACAGGTACTACGTTCATTTTTAGTGCAATTTGTAGTAATTTGTGCATTTATTTTCCGCTGATGATGTGTAGAACATTTAGTTAGCATATTTGGTTGAGATTTGGAAAAAAATATACAGGGTGATGCAAAATTCAGCTTTGTAGTACAGAAAGTATAAATTGGTTTTCAAAATGTGAAGAAAGTGCATATATTAACGAATGCCCTGTATGTACTTCTGAATGGTACAGTAACATATTCCTCTTTTATCATTCGCTAACCACAGTATGGTGTGTCAAAGCCACATATAATGGAATCGAATCTGTTTTATTTTGAAAAAACTAAAAAACAGAAACAAACGTTAGAAGAAAAATTTTAACGTTTCTTCAAGGGCAAAGGACACTTATCGCAATCGTACAAAATGGATGCGTTTCCTCTTCAATTTGAGCTTTATTTCGTCAAAATATGTAAATAACTTTTGGAGATATGGCGAATAGTATGTAGTATATAGTAACAATGGATAACAATATAATATATATGTAGAATGACATATGCAATATCGTTGAATAGTTGCCTAACAACATATATATACCAAATAGGAGAGTTTTTTTTAAAAAATTGAAGAAATTAGTGGTTGAAGCCATATATTTTCCAGTTACAACGAGTGTCACGTGGTCTCATCTGCCGTGAGAGGGTTAACTATTTCTTCTAAAGCAATAGGTACTACGTTCAATTTTTTGTGCACTTTGTAGTAATTTGTGCATTTATTTTCCGCTGCTGATGTGTAGAACATTTAGTTAGCATCTTTGGTTGAGATTTGGAAAAAAATATACAGGGTGATGCAAAATTCAGCTTTGTAGTACAGAAAGTATAAATTGGTTTTCAAAATGTGAAGAAAGTGCATACATTAACGAATGCCCTGTATGTACTTCTGAATGGTACAGTAACATATTCCTCTTTTATCATTCGCTAACCACAGTATGGTGTGTCAAAGCCACATATAATGGAATCGAATCTGTTTTATTTTGAAAAAACTAAAAAAGAGAAGCAAACGTTAGAAGAGGAATTTTAACGTTTCTTCAAGGGAAAAAGACCCTTATCGCAACATGACAAAATGGAGGTTTTTCCTCTTCAATTTTAGCCTTATTTCGTTAAAATATGTAAATAATCTTGGGAGATATGGCGAATAGTATGTAGTATATAGTAACAATGGATAACAATATAATATATATGTAGAATGACATATGCTATATTGTTGAATAGTTGCCTAACAACATATATATACCAAATAGGAGAGTTTTTTAAAAAAAATTGAAGAAATTAGTGGTTGAAGCCATATATTTTCCAGTTACAACGAGTGTCACGTGGTCTCATCTGCCGTGAGAGGGTTAACTATTTCTTCTAAAGCAATAGGTACTACGTTCAATTTTTTGTGCAGTTTGTAGTAATTTGTGCATTTATTTTCCGCTGATGATGTGTAGAACATTTAGTTAGCATATTTGGTTGAGATTTGGAAAAAATATACAGGGTGATGCAAAATTCAGCTTTGTAGTACAGAAAGTATAAATTGGTTTTCAAAATGTGAAGAAAGTGCATATATTAACGAATGCCCTGTATGTACTTCTGAATGGTACAGTAACATATTCCTCTTTTATCATTCGCTAACCACAGTATGGTGTGTCAAAGCCACATATAATGGAATCGAATCTGTTTTATTTTGAAAAAACTAAAAAAGAGAAGCAAACGTTAGAAGAGGAATTTTAACGTTTCTTCAAGGGAAAAAGACCCTTATCGCAACAGGACAAAATGGAGGTTTTTCCTCTTCAATTTGAGCCTTATTTCGTTAAAATATGTAAATAATCTTGGGAGATATGGCGAATAGTATGTAGTATATAGTAACAATGGATAACAATATAATATATATGTAGAATGACATATGCTATATTGTTGAATAGTTGCCTAACAACATATATATACCAAATAGGAGAGTTTTTTAAAAAAAATTGAAGAAATTAGTGGTTGAAGCCATATATTTTCCAGTTACAACGAGTGTCACGTGGTCTCATCTGCCGTGAGAGGGTTAACTATTTCTTCTAAAGCAATAGGTACTACGTTCAATTTTTTGTGCAGTTTGTAGTAATTTGTGCATTTATTTTCCGCTGATGATGTGTAGAACATTTAGTTAGCATATTTGGTTGAGATTTGGAAAAAATATACAGGGTGATGCAAAATTCAGCTTTGTAGTACAGAAAGTATAAATTGGTTTTCAAAATGTGAAGAAAGTGCATATATTAACGAATGCCCTGTATGTACTTCTGAATGGTACAGTAACATATTCCTCTTTTATCATTCGCTAACCACAGTATGGTGTGTCAAAGCCACATATAATGGAATCGAATCTGTTTTATTTTGAAAAAACTAAAAAAGAGAAGCAAACGTTAGAAGAGGAATTTTAACGTTTCTTCAAGGGAAAAAGACCCTTATCGCAACATGACAAAATGGAGGTTTTTCCTCTTCAATTTTAGCCTTATTTCGTTAAAATATGTAAATAAATTTGGGAGATATGGCGAATAGTATGTAGTATATAGTAACAATGGATAACAATATAATATATATGTAGAATGACATATGCTATATTGTTGAATAGTTGCCTAAGAACATATATATACCAAATAGGAGAGTTTTTTAAAAAAAATTGAAGAAATTAGTGGTTGAAGCCATATATTTTCCAGTTACAACGAGTGTCACGTGGTCTCATCAGCCGTGAGAGGGTTAACTATTTCTTCTAAAGCAACAGGTACTACGTCAAATTTTAGTGCAATTTGTAGTAATTTGTGCATTGATTTTCCCACGATGATGTGTAGAACATTTAGTTAGCATATTTGGTTGAGATTTGGAAAAAATATACAGGGTGATGCAAAATTCAACTTTGTAGTACAGAAAGTATAAATTGGTTTTCAAAATGTGAAGAAAGTGCATATATTAACGAATGCCCTGTATGTACTTCTGAATGGTACAGTAACATATTCCTCTTTTATCATTCGCTAACCACAGTATGGTGTGTCAAAGCCACATATAATGGAATCGAATCTGTTTTATTTTGAAAAAACTAAAAAAGAGAAGCAAACGTTAGAAGAGGAATTTTAACGTTTCTTCAAGGGAAAAAGACCCTTATCGCAACAGGACAAAATGGAGGTTTTTCCTCTTCAATTTGAGCCTTATTTCGTTAAAATATGTAAATAATCTTGGGAGATATGGCGAATAGTATGAAGTATATAGTAACAATGGATAACAATATAATATATATGTAGAATGACATATGCTATATTGTTGAATAGTTGCCTAACAACATATATATACCAAATAGGAGAGTTTTTTAAAAAAATTGAAGAAATTAGTGGTTGAAGCCATATATTTTCCAGTTACAACGAGTGTCACGTGGTCTCATCTGCCGTGAGAGGGTTAACTATTTCTTCTAAAGCAATAGGTACTACGTTCAATTTTTTGTGCAGTTTGTAGTAATTTGTGCATTTATTTTCCGCTGATGATGTGTAGAACATTTAGTTAGCATATTTGGTTGAGATTTGGAAAAAATATACAGGGTGATGCAAAATTCAGCTTTGTAGTACAGAAAGTATAAATTGGTTTTCAAAATGTGAAGAAAGTGCATATATTAACGAATGCCCTGTATGTACTTCTGAATGGTACAGTAACATATTCCTCTTTTATCATTCGCTAACCACAGTATGGTGTGTCAAAGCCACATATAATGGAATCGAATCTGTTTTATTTTGAAAAAACTAAAAAAGAGAAGCAAACGTTAGAAGAGGAATTTTAACGTTTCTTCAAGGGAAAAAGACCCTTATCGCAACAGGACAAAATGGAGGTTTTTCCTCTTCAATTTGAGCATTATTTCGTTCTAAATATGTAATATAATCTTGGGAGATATGGCAATAGTATGTAGTATATAGTAACAATGGATAACAATATAATATATATGTAGAATGACATATGCTATATTGTTGAATAGTTGCCTAACAACATATATATACCAAATAGGAGAGTTTTTTAAAAAAAATTGAAGAAATTAGTGGTTGAAGCCATATATTTTCCAGTTACAACGAGTGTCACGTGGTCTCATCTGCCGTGAGAGGGTTAACTATTTCTTCTAAAGCAATAGGTACTACGTTCAATTTTTTGTGCAGTTTGTAGTAATTTGTGCATTTATTTTCCGCTGATGATGTGTAGAACATTTAGTTAGCATATTTGGTTGAGATTTGGAAAAAATATACAGGGTGATGCAAAATTCAGCTTTGTAGTACAGAAAGTATAAATTGGTTTTCAAAATGTGAAGAAAGTGCATATATTAACGAATGCCCTGTATGTACTTCTGAATGGTACAGTAACATATTCCTCTTTTATCATTCGCTAACCACAGTATGGTGTGTCAAAGCCACATATAATGGAATCGAATCTGTTTTATTTTGAAAAAACTAAAAAAGAGAAGCAAACGTTAGAAGAGGAATTTTAACGTTTCTTCAAGGGAAAAAGACCCTTATCGCAACATGACAAAATGGAGGTTTTTCCTCTTCAATTTTAGCCTTATTTCGTTAAAATATGTAAATAAATTTGGGAGATATGGCGAATAGTATGTAGTATATAGTAACAATGGATAACAATATAATATATATGTAGAATGACATATGCTATATTGTTGAATAGTTGCCTAAGAACATATATATACCAAATAGGAGAGTTTTTTAAAAAAAATTGAAGAAATTAGTGGTTGAAGCCATATATTTTCCAGTTACAACGAGTGTCACGTGGTCTCATCAGCCGTGAGAGGGTTAACTATTTCTTCTAAAGCAACAGGTACTACGTCAAATTTTAGTGCAATTTGTAGTAATTTGTGCATTGATTTTCCCACGATGATGTGTAGAACATTTAGTTAGCATATTTGGTTGAGATTTGGAAAAAATATACAGGGTGATGCAAAATTCAACTTTGTAGTACAGAAAGTATAAATTGGTTTTCAAAATGTGAAGAAAGTGCATATATTAACGAATGCCCTGTATGTACTTCTGAATGGTACAGTAACATATTCCTCTTTTATCATTCGCTAACCACAGTATGGTGTGTCAAAGCCACATATAATGGAATCGAATCTGTTTTATTTTGAAAAAACTAAAAAAGAGAAGCAAACGTTAGAAGAGGAATTTTAACGTTTCTTCAAGGGAAAAAGACCGTTATCGCAACAGAACAAAATGGAGGGGTTTCCTCTTCAATTTTAGCTTTATTTCGTCAAAATATGTAAATAAGTTTGGGAGATATGGCGAATAGTATGTAGTATATAGTAACAATGATTAACAATATAATATGTATGTAGAATGACATATGCTATAATGTTGAATAGTTGCCTAACAACATATATATACCAAATAGGAAAGTTTTTTAAAAAATTGAAGAAATTAGTGGTTGAAGCCATACATTTTCCAGTTACAACGAGTGTCACGTGGTCTCATCAGCCGTGAGAGGGTTAACTATTTCTTCTAAAGAAACAGGTACTACGTTCATTTTTTTGTGCAGTTTGTAGTAATTTGTGCATTTATTTTCCGCTGATGATGTGTAGAACATTTAGTTAGCATATTTGGTTGAGATTTGGAAAAAATATACAGGGTGATGCAAAATTCAGCTTTGTAGTACAGAAAGTATAAATTGGTTTTCAAAATGTGAAGAAAGTGCATATATTAACGAATGCCCTGTATGTACTTCTGCATGGCACAGTAACATATTCCTCTTTTATCATTCGCTAACCACAGTATGGTGTGTCAAAGCCACATATAATGGAATCGAATCTGTTTTATTTTGAAAAAACTAAAAAACAGAAACAAACGTTAGAAGAAAAATTTTAACGTTTCTTCAAAGGCAAAGGACACTTATCGCAATCGTACAAAATGGATGCGTTTCCTCTTCAATTTGAGCTTTATTTCGTCAAAATATGTAAATAACTTTTGGAGATATGGCGAATAGTATGTAGTATATAGTAACAATGGATAACAATATAATAAATATGTAGAATGACATATGCAATATTGTTGAATAGTTGCCTAACAACATATATATACCAAATAGGAGAGTTTTTTTTAAAAAATTGAAGAAATTAGTGGTTGAAGCCATATATTTTCCAGTTACAACGAGTGTCACGTGGTCTCATCTGCCGTGAGAGGGTTAACTATTTCTTCTAAAGCAATAGGTACTACGTTCAATTTTTTGTGCACTTTGTAGTAATTTGTGCATTTATTTTCCGCTGCTGATGTGTAGAACATTTAGTTAGCATATTTGGTTGAGATTTGGAAAAAAATATACAGGGTGATGCAAAATTCAGCTTTGTAGTACAGAAAGTATAAATTGGTTTTCAAAATGTGAAGAAAGTGCATACATTAACGAATGCCCTGTATGTACTTCTGAATGGTACAGTAACATATTCCTCTTTTATCATTCGCTAACCACAGTATGGTGTGTCAAAGCCACATATAATGGAATCGAATCTGTTTTATTTTGAAAAAACTAAAAAAGAGAAGCAAACGTTAGAAGAGGAATTTTAACGTTTCTTCAAGGGAAAAAGACCCTTATCGCAACATGACAAAATGGAGGTTTTTCCTCTTCAATTTTAGCCTTATTTGGTTAAAATATGTAAATAAATTTGGGAGATATGGCGAATAGTATGTAGTATATAGTAACAATGGATAACAATATAATATATATGTAGAATGACATATGCTATATTGTTGAATAGTTGCCTAACAACATATATATACCAAATAGGAGAGTTTTTTTAAAAAAAATTGAAGAAATTAGTGGTTGAAGCCATATATTTTCCAGTTACAACGAGTGTCACGTGGTCTCATCAGCCGTGAGAGGGTTAACTATTTCTTCTAAAGAAACAGGTACTACGTTCATTTTTAGTGCAATTTGTAGTAATTTGTGCATTGATTTTCCCACGATGATGTGTAGAACATTTAGTTAGCATATTTGGTTGAGATTTGGAAAAAATATACAGGGTGATGCAAAATTCAACTTTGTAGTACAGAAAGTATAAATTGGTTTTCAAAATGTGAAGAAAGTGCATATATTAACGAATGCCCTGTATGTACTTCTGAATGGTACAGTAACATATTCCTCTTTTATCATTCGCTAACCACAGTATGGTGTGTCAAAGCCACATATAATGGAATCGAATCTGTTTTATTTTGAAAAAACTAAAAAAGAGAAGCAAACGTTAGAAGAGGAATTTTAACGTTTCTTCAAGGGAAAAAGACCCTTATCGCAACAGGACAAAATGGATGGGTTTCGTCTTCAATTTGAGCCTTATTTCGTTAAAATATGTAAATAAATTTGGGAGATATGGCGAATAGTATGTAGTATATAGTAACAATGGATAACAATATAGTATATATGTAGAATGACATATGCTATATTGTTGAATAGTTGCCTAACAACATATATATACCAAATAGGAGAGTTTTTTTAAAAAAATTGAAGAAATTAGTGGTTGAAGCCATATATTTTCCAGTTACAACGAGTGTCACGTGGTGTCATCAGCCGTGAGAGGGTTAACTATTTCTTCTAAAGAAACAGGTACTACGTTCATTTTTAGTGCAATTTGTAGTAATTTGTGCATTTATTTTCCGCTGATGATGTGTAGAACATTTAGTTAGCATATTTGGTTGAGATTTGGAAAAAAATATACAGGGTGATGCAAAATTCAGCTTTGTAGTACAGAAAGTATAAATTGGTTTTCAAAATGTGAAGAAAGTGCATATATTAACGAATGCCCTGTATGTACTTCTGAATGGTACAGTAACATATTCCTCTTTTATCATTCGCTAACCACAGTATGGTGTGTCAAAGCCACATATAATGGAATCGAATCTGTTTTATTTTGAAAAAACTAAAAAACAGAAACAAACGTTAGAAGAAAAATTTTAACGTTTCTTCAAGGGCAAAGGACACTTATCGCAATCGTACAAAATGGATGCGTTTCCTCTTCAATTTGAGCTTTATTTCGTCAAAATATGTAAATAACTTTTGGAGATATGGCGAATAGTATGTAGTATATAGTAACAATGGATAACAATATAATATATATGTAGAATGACATATGCAATATCGTTGAATAGTTGCCTAACAACATATATATACCAAATAGGAGAGTTTTTTTTAAAAAATTGAAGAAATTAGTGGTTGAAGCCATATATTTTCCAGTTACAACGAGTGTCACGTGGTCTCATCTGCCGTGAGAGGGTTAACTATTTCTTCTAAAGCAATAGGTACTACGTTCAATTTTTTGTGCAGTTTGTAGTAATTTGTGCATTGATTTTCCCACGATGATGTGTAGAACATTTAGTTAGCATATTTGGTTGAGATTTGGAAAAAAATATACAGGGTGATGCAAAATTCAGCTTTGTAGTACAGAAAGTATAAATTGGTTTTCAAAATGTGAAGAAAGTGCATACATTAACGAATGCCCTGTATGTACTTCTGAATGGTACAGTAACATATTCCTCTTTTATCATTCGCTAACCACAGTATGGTGTGTCAAAGCCACATATAATGGAATCGAATCTGTTTTATTTTGAAAAAACTAAAAAAGAGAAGCAAACGTTAGAAGAGGAATTTTAACGTTTCTTCAAGGGAAAAAGACCCTTATCGCAACATGACAAAATGGAGGTTTTTCCTCTTCAATTTTAGCCTTATTTGGTTAAAATATGTAAATAAATTTGGGAGATATGGCGAATAGTATGTAGTATATAGTAACAATGGATAACAATATAATATATATGTAGAATGACATATGCTATATTGTTGAATAGTTGCCTAACAACATATATATACCAAATAGGAGAGTTTTTTTAAAAAAAATTGAAGAAATTAGTGGTTGAAGCCATATATTTTCCAGTTACAACGAGTGTCACGTGGTCTCATCAGCCGTGAGAGGGTTAACTATTTCTTCTAAAGAAACAGGTACTACGTTCATTTTTAGTGCAATTTGTAGTAATTTGAGCATTGATTTTCCCACGATGATGTGTAGAACATTTAGTTAGCATATTTGGTTGAGATTTGGAAAAAATATACAGGGTGATGCAAAATTCAACTTTGTAGTACAGAAAGTATAAATTGGTTTTCAAAATGTGAAGAAAGTGCATATATTAACGAATGCCCTGTATGTACTTCTGAATGGTACAGTAACATATTCCTCTTTTATCATTCGCTAACCACAGTATGGTGTGTCAAAGCCACATATAATGGAATCGAATCTGTTTTATTTTGAAAAAACTAAAAAAGAGAAGCAAACGTTAGAAGAGGAATTTTAACGTTTCTTCAAGGGAAAAAGACCCTTATCGCAACAGGACAAAATGGATGGGTTTCGTCTTCAATTTGAGCCTTATTTCGTTAAAATATGTAAATAAATTTGGGAGATATGGCGAATAGTATGTAGTATATAGTAACAATGGATAACAATATAGTATATATGTAGAATGACATATGCTATATTGTTGAATAGTTGCCTAACAACATATATATACCAAATAGGAGAGTTTTTTTAAAAAAATTGAAGAAATTAGTGGTTGAAGCCATATATTTTCCAGTTACAACGAGTGTCACGTGGTGTCATCAGCCGTGAGAGGGTTAACTATTTCTTCTAAAGAAACAGGTACTACGTTCATTTTTAGTGCAATTTGTAGTAATTTGTGCATTTATTTTCCGCTGATGATGTGTAGAACATTTAGTTAGCATATTTGGTTGAGATTTGGAAAAAAATATACAGGGTGATGCAAAATTCAGCTTTGTAGTACAGAAAGTATAAATTGGTTTTCAAAATGTGAAGAAAGTGCATATATTAACGAATGCCCTGTATGTACTTCTGAATGGTACAGTAACATATTCCTCTTTTATCATTCGCTAACCACAGTATGGTGTGTCAAAGCCACATATAATGGAATCGAATCTGTTTTATTTTGAAAAAACTAAAAAACAGAAACAAACGTTAGAAGAAAAATTTTAACGTTTCTTCAAGGGCAAAGGACACTTATCGCAATCGTACAAAATGGATGCGTTTCCTCTTCAATTTGAGCTTTATTTCGTCAAAATATGTAAATAACTTTTGGAGATATGGCGAATAGTATGTAGTATATAGTAACAATGGATAACAATATAATATATATGTAGAATGACATATGCAATATCGTTGAATAGTTGCCTAACAACATATATATACCAAATAGGAGAGTTTTTTTTAAAAAATTGAAGAAATTAGTGGTTGAAGCCATATATTTTCCAGTTACAACGAGTGTCACGTGGTCTCATCTGCCGTGAGAGGGTTAACTATTTCTTCTAAAGCAATAGGTACTACGTTCAATTTTTTGTGCAGTTTGTAGTAATTTGTGCATTGATTTTCCCACGATGATGTGTAGAACATTTAGTTAGCATATTTGGTTGAGATTTGGAAAAAATATACAGGGTGATGCAAAATTCAACTTTGTAGTACAGAAAGTATAAATTGGTTTTCAAAATGTGAAGAAAGTGCATATATTAACGAATGCCCTGTATGTACTTCTGAATGGTACAGTAACATATTCCTCTTTTATCATTCGCTAACCACAGTATGGTGTGTCAAAGCCACATATAATGGAATCGAATCTATTTTATTTTGAAAAAACTAAAAAAGAGAAGCAAACGTTAGAAGAGGAATTTTAACGTTTCTTCAAGGGAAAAAGACCCTTATCGCAACAGGACAAAATGGATGGGTTTCGTCTTCAATTTGAGCCTTATTTCGTTAAAATATGTAAATAAATTTGGGAGATATGGCGAATAGTATGTAGTATATAGTAACAATGGATAACAATATAGTATATATGTAGAATGACATATGCTATATTGTTGAATAGTTGCCTAACAACATATATATACCAAATAGGAGAGTTTTTTTTAAAAAATTGAAGAAATTAGTGGTTGAAGCCATATATTTTCCAGTTACAACGAGTGTCACGTGGTCTCATCAGCCGTGAGAGGGTTAACTATTTCTTCTAAAGAAACAGGTACTACGTTCATTTTTAGTGCAATTTGTAGTAATTTGTGCATTTATTTTCCGCTGATGATGTGTAGAACATTTAGTTAGCATATTTGGTTGAGATTTGGAAAAAAATATACAGGGTGATGCAAAATTCAGCTTTGTAGTACAGAAAGTATAAATTGGTTTTCAAAATGTGAAGAAAGTGCATATATTAACGAATGCCCTGTATGTACTTCTGAATGGTACAGTAACATATTCCTCTTTTATCATTCGCTAACCACAGTATGGTGTGTCAAAGCCACATATAATGGAATCGAATCTGTTTTATTTTGAAAAAACTAAAAAAGAGAAGCAAACGTTAGAAGAGGAATTTTAACGTTTCTTCAAGGGAAAAAGACCCTTATCGCAACATGACAAAATGGAGGTTTTTCCTCTTCAATTTTAGCCTTATTTGGTTAAAATATGTAAATAAATTTGGGAGATATGGCGAATAGTATGTAGTATATAGTAACAATGGATAACAATATAATATATATGTAGAATGACATATGCTATATTGTTGAATAGTTGCCTAACAACATATATATACCAAATAGGAGAGTTTTTTTAAAAAAAATTGAAGAAATTAGTGGTTGAAGCCATATATTTTCCAGTTACAACGAGTGTCACGTGGTCTCATCAGCCGTGAGAGGGTTAACTATTTCTTCTAAAGAAACAGGTACTACGTTCATTTTTAGTGCAATTTGTAGTAATTTGTGCATTGATTTTCCCACGATGATGTGTAGAACATTTAGTTAGCATATTTGGTTGAGATTTGGAAAAAATATACAGGGTGATGCAAAATTCAACTTTGTAGTACAGAAAGTATAAATTGGTTTTCAAAATGTGAAGAAAGTGCATATATTAACGAATGCCCTGTATGTACTTCTGAATGGTACAGTAACATATTCCTCTTTTATCATTCGCTAACCACAGTATGGTGTGTCAAAGCCACATATAATGGAATCGAATCTGTTTTATTTTGAAAAAACTAAAAAAGAGAAGCAAACGTTAGAAGAGGAATTTTAACGTTTCTTCAAGGGAAAAAGACCCTTATCGCAACAGGACAAAATGGATAGGTTTCGTCTTCAATTTGAGCCTTATTTCGTTAAAATATGTAAATAAATTTGGGAGATATGGCGAATAGTATGTAGTATATAGTAACAATGGATAACAATATAGTATATATGTAGAATGACATATGCTATATTGTTGAATAGTTGCCTAACAACATATATATACCAAATAGGAGAGTTTTTTTAAAAAAATTGAAGAAATTAGTGGTTGAAGCCATATATTTTCCAGTTACAACGAGTGTCACGTGGTCTCATCAGCCGTGAGAGGGTTAACTATTTCTTCTAAAGAAACAGGTACTACGTTCATTTTTAGTGCAATTTGTAGTAATTTGTGCATTGATTTTCCCACGATGATGTGTAAAACATTTAGTTAGCATATTTGGTTGAGATTTGGAAAAAATATACAGGGTGATGCAAAATTCAACTTTGTAGTACAGAAAGTATAAATTGGTTTTCTAAATGTGAAGAAAGTGCATATATTATTTAATGCCCTGTATGTACTTCTGAATGGTACAGTAACATATTCCTCTTTTATCATTCGTTAACCACAGTATGGTGTGTCAAAGCCACATATAATGGAATCGAATCTGTTTTATTTTGAAAAAAACTAAAAAACAGAAACAAACGTTATAAGAGGAATTTTAACGTTTCTTCAAGGGCAAAGGACCGTTATCGCAACAGAACAAAATGGAGGGATTTCCTCTTCAATTTTAGCTTTATTTCGTCAAAATATGTAAATAAGTTTGGGAGATATGGCGAATAGTATGTAGTATATAGTAACAATGATTAACAATATAATATGTATGTAGAATGACATATGCTATATTGTTGAATAGTTGCCTAACAACATATATATACCAAATAGGAAAGTTTTTTAAAAAATTGAAGAAATTAGTGGTTGAAGCCATACATTTTCCAGTTACAACGAGTGTCACGTGGTCTCATCAGCCATGAGAGGGTTAACTAATTCTTCTAAAGCAACAGGTACTACGTTCATTTTTTGTGCAGTTTGTAGTAATTTGTGCATTTATTTTCCGCTGATGATGTGTAGAACATTTAGTTAGCATATTTGGTTGAGATTTGGAAAAAATATACAGGGTGATGCAAAATTCAGCTTTGTAGTACAGAAAGTATAAATTGGTTTTCAAAATGTGAAGAAAGTGCATATATTAACGAATGCCCTGTATGTACTTCTGAATGGCACAGTAACATATTCCTCTTTTATCATTCGCTAACCACAGTATGGTGTGTCAAAGCCACATATAATGGAATCGAATCTGTTTTATTTTGAAAAAACTAAAAAACAGAAACAAACGTTAGAAGAAAAATTTTAACGATTCTTCAAGGGCAAAGGACACTTGTCGCAACCGTACAAAATGGATGGGTTTCCTCTTCAATTTGAGCTTTATTTCGTCAAAATATGTAAATAACTTTTGGAGATATGGCGAATAGTATGTAGTATATAGTAACAATGGATAACAATATAATATATATGTAGAATGACATATGCAATATTGTTGAATAGTTGCCTAACAACATATACATACCAAATAGGAGAGTTTTTTTTAAAAAATTGAAGAAATTAGTGGTTGAAGCCATATATTTTCCAGTTACAACGAGTGTCACGTGGTCTCATCTGCCGTGAGAGGGTTAACTATTTCTTCTAAAGCAATAGGTACTACGTTCAATTTTTTGTGCAGTTTGTAGTAATTTGTGCATTTATTTTCCGCTGATGATGTGTAGAACATTTAGTTAGCATATTTGGTTGAGATTTGGAAAAAAATATACAGGGTGATGCAAAATTCAGCTTTGTAGTACAGAAAGTATAAATTGGTTTTCAAAATGTGAAGAAAGTGCATATATTAACGAATGCCCTGTATGTACTTCTGAATGATACAGTAACATATTCCTCTTTTATCATTCGCTAACCACAGTATGGTGTGTCAAAGCCACATATAATGGAATCGAATCTGTTTTATTTTGAAAAAACTAAAAAAGAGAAGCAAACGTTAGAAGAGGAATTTTAACGTTTCTTCAAGGGAAAAAGACCCTTATCGCAACATGACAAAATGGAGGTTTTTCCTCTTCAATTTTAGCCTTATTTCGTTAAAATATGTAAATAAATTTGGGAGATATGGCGAATAGTATGTAGTATATAGTAACAATGGATAACAATATAATATATATGTAGAATGACATATGCTATATTGTTGAATAGTTGCCTAACAACATATATATACCAAATAGGAGAGTTTTTTAAAAAAAATTGAAGAAATTAGTGGTTGAAGCCATATATTTTCCAGTTACAACGAGTGTCACGTGGTCTCATCAGCCGTGAGAGGGTTAACTATTTCTTCTAAAGAAACAGGTACTACGTTCATTTTTAGTGCAATTTGTAGTAATTTGGGCATTGATTTTCCCACGATGATGTGTAGAACATTTAGTTAGCATATTTGGTTGAGATTTGGAAAAAATATACTGGGTGATGCAAAATTCAACTTTGTAGTACAGAAAGTATAAATTGGTTTTCAAAATGTGAAGAAAGTGCATATATTAACGAATGCCCTGTATGTACTTCTGAATGGTACAGTAACATATTCCTCTTTTATCATTCGCTAACCACAGTATGGTGTGTCAAAGCCACATATAATGGAATCGAATCTGTTTTATTTTGAAAAAACTAAAAAAGAGAAACAAACGTTAGAAGAGGAATTTTAACGTTTCTTCAAGGGAAAAAGACCCTTATCGCAACAGGACAAAATGGAGGTTTTTCCTCTTCAATTTGAGCCTTATTTCGTTAAAATATGTAACCAAATTTGGGAGATATGGCGAATAGTATGTAGTATATAGTAACAATGGATAACAATATAATATATATGTAGAATGACATATGCTATATTGTTGAATAGTTGCCAACAACATATATATACCAAATAGGAGAGTTTTTTAAAAAAATTGAAGAAATTAGTGGTTGAAGCCATATATTTTCCAGTTACAACGAGTGTCACGTGGTCTCATCAGCCATGAGAGGGTTAACTATTTCTTCTAAAGAAACAGGTACTACGTTCATTTTTAGTGCAATTTGTAGTAATTTGTGCATTGATTTTCCCACGATGATGTGTAGAACATTTAGTTAGCATATTTGGTTGAGATTTGGAAAAAATATACAGGGTGATGCAAAATTCAACTTTGTAGTACAGAAAGTATAAATTGGTTTTCAAAATGTGAAGAAAGTGCATATATTAACGAATGCCCTGTATGTACTTCTGAATGGTACAGTAACATATTCCTCTTTTATCATTCGCTAACCACAGTATGGTGTGTCAAAGCCACATATAATGGAATCGAATCTGTTTTATTTTGAAAAAACTAAAAAAGAGAAGCAAACGTTAGAAGAGGAATTTTAACGTTTCTTCAAGGGAAAAAGACCCTTATCGCAACAGGACAAAATGGAGGTTTTTCCTCTTCAATTTGAGCCTTATTTCGTTAAAATATGTAAATAAATTTGGGAGATATGGTGAATAGTATGTAGTATATAGTAACAATGGATAACAATATAATATATATGTAGAATGACATATGCTATATTGTTGAATAGTTGCCTAACAACATATATATACCAAATAGGAGAGTTTTTTTAAAAAAATTGAAGAAATTAGTGGTTGAAGCCATATATTTTCCAGTTACAACGAGTGTCACGTGGTCTCATCAGCCGTGAGAGGGTTAACTATTTCTTCTAAAGAAACAGGTACTACGTTCATTTTTAGTGCAATTTGTAGTAATTTGTGCATTGATTTTCCCACGATGATGTGTAGAACATTTAGTTAGCATATTTGGTTGAGATTTGGAAAAAATATACAGGGTGATGCAAAATTCAACTTTGTAGTACAGAAAGTATAAATTGGTTTTCAAAATGTGAAGAAAGTGCATATATTAACGAATGCCCTGTATGTACTTCTGAATGGTACAGTAACATATTGCTCTTTTATCATTCGTTAACCACAGTATGGTGTGTCAAAGCCACATATAATGGAATCGAATCTGTTTTATTTTGAAAAAAACTAAAAAACAGAAACAAACGTTATAAGAGGAATTTTAACGTTTCTTCAAGGGCAAAGGACCGTTATCGCAACAGAACAAAATGGAGGGGTTTCCTCTTCAATTTTAGCTTTATTTCGTCAAAATATGTAAATAAGTTTGGGAGATATGGCGAATAGTATGTAGTATATAGTAACAATGATTAACAATATAATATGTATGTAGAATGACATATGCTATAATGTTGAATAGTTGCCTAACAACATATATATACCAAATAGGAAAGTTTTTTAAAAAATTGAAGAAATTAGTGGTTGAAGCCATACATTTTCCAGTTACAACGAGTGTCACGTGGTCTCATCAGCCGTGAGAGGGTTAACTATTTCTTCTAAAGCAACAGGTACTACGTTCATTTTTTTGTGCAGTTTGTAGTAATTTGTGCATTTATTTTCCGCTGATGATGTGTAGAACATTTAGTTAGCATATTTGGTTGAGATTTGGAAAAAATATACAGGGTGATGCAAAATTCAGCTTTGTAGTACAGAAAGTATAAATTGGTTTTCAAAATGTGAAGAAAGTGCATATATTAACGAATGCCCTGTATGTACTTCTGCATGGCACAGTATCATATTCCTCTTTTATCATTCGCTAACCACAGTATGGTGTGTCAAAGCCACATATAATGGAATCGAATCTGTTTTATTTTGAAAAAACTAAAAAACAGAAACAAACGTTAGAAGAAAAATTTTAACGTTTCTTCAAGGGCAAAGGACACTTATCGCAATCGTACAAAATGGATGCGTTTCCTCTTCAATTTGAGCTTTATTTCGTCAAAATATGTAATTAACTTTTGGAGATATGGCGAATAGTATGTAGTATATAGTAACAATGGATAACAATATAATATATATGTAGAATGACATATGCAATATTATTGAATAGTTGCCTAACAACATATATATACCAAATAGGAGAGTTTTTTTTTAAAAATTGAAGAAATTAGTGGTTGAAGCCATATATTTTCCAGTTACAACGAGTGTCACGTGGTCTCATCTGCCGTGAGAGGGTTAACTATTTCTTCTAAAGCAATAGGTACTACGTTCAATTTTTTGTGCAGTTTGTAGTAATTTGTGCATTTATTTTCCGCTGATGATGTGTAGAACATTTAGTTAGCATATTTGGTTGAGATTTGGAAAAAAATATACAGGGTGATGCAAAATTCAGCTTTGTAGTACAGAAAGTATAAATTGGTTTTCAAAATGTGAAGAAAGTGCATATATTAACGAATGCCCTGTATGTACTTCTGAATGGTACAGTAACATATTCCTCTTTTATCATTCGCTAACCACAGTATGGTGTGTCAAAGCCACATATAATGGAATCGAATCTGTTTTATTTTGAAAAAACTAAAAAAGAGAAGCAAACGTTAGAAGAGGAATTTTAACGTTTCTTCAAGGGAAAAAGACCCTTATCGCAACATGACAAAATGGAGGTTTTTCCTCTTCAATTTTAGCCTTATTTGGTTAAAATATGTAAATAAATTTGGGAGATATGGCGAATAGTATGTAGTATATAGTAACAATGGATAACAATATAATATATATGTAGAATGACATATGCTATATTGTTGAATAGTTGCCTAACAACATATATATACCAAATAGGAGAGTTTTTTTTAAAAAAAATTGAAGAAATTAGTGGTTGAAGCCATATATTTTCCAGTTACAACGAGTGTCACGTGGTCTCATCAGCCGTGAGAGGGTTAACTATTTCTTCTAAAGAAACAGGTACTACGTTCATTTTTAGTGCAATTTGTAGTAATTTGTGCATTGATTTTCCCACGATGATGTGTAGAACATTTAGTTAGCATATTTGGTTGAGATTTGGAAAAAATATACTGGGTGATGCAAAATTCAACTTTGTAGTACAGAAAGTATAAATTGGTTTTCAAAATGTGAAGAAAGTGCATATATTAACGAATGCCCTGTATGTACTTTTGAATGGTACAGTAACATATTCCTCTTTTATCATTCGCTAACCACAGTATGGTGTGTCAAAGCCACATATAATGGAATCGAATCTGTTTTATTTTGAAAAAACTAAAAAAGAGAAGCAAACGTTAGAAGAGGAATTTTAACGTTTCTTCAAGGGAAAAAGACCCTTATGGCAACAGGACAAAATGGAGGTTTTTCCTCTTCAATTTGAGCCTTATTTCGTTAAAATATGTAAACAAATTTGGGAGATATGGCGAATAGTATGTAGTATATAGTAACAATGGATAACAATATAATATATATGTAGAATGACATATGCTATATTGTTGAATAGTTGCCTAACAACATATATATACCAAATAGGAGAGTTTTTTAAAAAAATTGAAGAAATTAGTGGTTAAAGCCATATATTTTCCAGTTACAACGAGTGTCACGTGGTCTCATCAGCCGTGAGAGGGTTAACTATTTCTTCTAAAGAAACAGGTACTACGTTCATTTTTAGTGCAATTTGTAGTAATTTGTGCATTGATTTTCCCACGATGATGTGTAGAACATTTAGTTAGCATATTTTGTTGAGATTTGGAAAAAATATACAGGGTGATGCAAAATTCAACTTTGTAGTACAGAAAGTATAAATTGGTTTTCAAAATGTGAAGAAAGTGCATATATTAACGAATGCCCTGTATGTACTTCTGAATGGTACAGTAACATATTCCTCTTTTATCATTCGCTAACCACAGTATGGTGTGTCAAAGCCACATATAATGGAATCGAATCTGTTTTATTTTGAAAAAACTAAAAAAGAGAAGCAAACGTTAGAAGAGGAATTTTAACGTTTCTTCAAGGGAAAAAGACCCTTATCGCAACAGGACAAAATGGAGGTTTTTCCTCTTCAATTTGAGCCTTATTTCGTTAAAATATGTAAACAAATTTGGGAGATATGGCGAATAGTATGTAGTATATAGTAACAATGGATAACAATATAATATATATGTAGAATGACATATGCTATATTGTTGAATAGTTGCCTAACAACATATATATACCAAATAGGAGAGTTTTTTAAAAAAATTGAAGAAATTAGTGGTTGAAGCCATATATTTTCCAGTTACAACGAGTGTCACGTGGTCTCATCAGCCGTGAGAGGGTTAACTATTTCTTCTAAAGAAACAGGTACTACGTTCATTTTTAGTGCACTTTGTAGTAATTTGTGCATTGATTTTCCCACGATGATGTGTAGAACATTTAGTTAGCATATTTTGTTGAGATTTGGAAAAAATATACAGGGTGATGCAAAATTCAACTTTGTAGTACAGAAAGTATAAATTGGTTTTCAAAATGTGAAGAAAGTGCATATATTAACGAATGCCCTGTATGTACTTCTGCATGGCACAGTAACATATTCCTCTTTTATCATTCGCTAACCACAGTATGGTGTGTCAAAGCCACATATAATGGAATCCAATCTGTTTTATTTTGAAAAAAACTAAAAAACAGAAACAAACGTTAGAAGAAAAATTTTAACGTTTCTTCAAGGGCAAAGGACACTTATCGCAACCGTACAAAATGGATGGGTTTCCTCTTCAATTTGAGCTTTATTTCGTCAAAATATGTAAATAACTTTTGGAGATATGGCGAATAGTATGTAGTATATAGTAACAATGGATAACAATATAATATATATGTAGAATGACATATGGAATATTGTTGAATAGTTGCCTAACAACATATATATACCAAATAGGAGAGTTTTTTTTAAAAAATTGAAGAAATTAGTGGTTGAAGCCATATATTTTCCAGTTACAACGAGTGTCACGTGGTCTCATCTGCCGTGAGAGGGTTAACTATTTCTTCTAAAGCAATAGGTACTACGTTCAATTTTTTGTGCAGTTTGTAGTAATTTGTGCATTTATTTTCCGCTGATGATGTGTAGAACATTTAGTTAGCATATTTGGTTGAGATTTGGAAAAAAATATACAGGGTGATGCAAAATTCAGCTTTGTAGTACAGAAAGTATAAATTGGTTTTCAAAATGTGAAGAAAGTGCATATATTAACGAATGCCCTGTATGTACTTCTGAATGGTACAGTAACATATTCCTCTTTTATCATTCGCTAACCACAGTATGGTGTGTCAAAGCCACATATAATGGAATCGAATCTGTTTTATTTTGAAAAAACTAAAAAAGAGAAGCAAACGTTAGAAGAGGAATTTTAACGTTTCTTCAAGGGAAAAAGACCCTTATCGCAACAGGACAAAATGGAGGTTTTTCCTCTTCAATTTGAGCCTTATTTCGTTAAAATATGTAAATAAATTTGGGAGATATGGCGAATAGTATGTAGTATATAGTAACAATGGATAACAATATAATATATATGTAGAATGACATATGCTATATTGTTGAATAATTGCCTAACAACATATATATACCAAATAGGAGAGTTTTTTTAAAAAAAATTGAAGAAATTAGTGGTTGAAACCATATATTTTCCAGTTACAACGAGTGTCACGTGGTCTCATCAGCCGTGAGAGGGTTAACTATTTCTTCTAAAGAAACAGGTACTACGTTCATTTTTAGTGCAATTTGTAGTAATTTGTGCATTGATTTTCCCACGATGATGTGTAGAACATTTAGTTAGCATATTTGGTTGAGATTTGGAAAAAATATATTGGGTGATGCAAAATTCAACTTTGTAGTACAGAAAGTATAAATTGGTTTTCAAAATGTGAAGAAAGTGCATATATTAACGAATGCCCTGTATGTACTTCTGAATGGTACAGTAACATATTCCTCTTTTATCATTCGCTAACCACAGTATGGTGTGTCAAAGCCACATATAATGGAATCGAATCTGTTTTATTTTGAAAAAACTAAAAAAGAGAAGCAAACGTTAGAAGAGGAATTTTAACGTTTCTTCAAGGGAAAAAGACCCTTATCGCAACAGGACAAAATGGAGGTTTTTCCTCTTCAATTTGAGCCTTATTTCGTTAAAATATGTAAACAAATTTGGGAGATATGGCGAATAGTATGTAGTATATAGTAACAATGGATAACAATATAATATATATGTAGAATGACATATGCTATATTGTTGAATAGTTGCCTAACAACATATATATACCAAATAGGAGAGTTTTTTAAAAAAATTGAAGAAATTAGTGGTTGAAGCCATATATTTTCCAGTTACAACGAGTGTCACGTGGTCTCATCAGCCGTAAGAGGGTTAACTATTTCTTCTAAAGAAACAGGTACTACGTTCATTTTTAGTGCAATTTGTAGTAATTTGTGCATTGATTTTTCCACGATGATGTGTAGAACATTTAGTTAGCATATTTGGTTGAGATTTGGAAAAAATATACAGGGTGATGCAAAATTCAACTTTGTAGTACAGAAAGTATAAATTGGTTTTCAAAATGTGAAGAAAGTGCTTATATTAACGAATGCCCTGTATGTACTTCTGAATGGTACAGTAACATATTCCTCTTTTATCATTCGCTAACCACAGTATGGTGTGGTCAAAGCCACATATAATGGAATCGAATCTGTTTTATTTTGAAAAAACTAAAAAAGAGAAGCAAACGTTAGAAGAGGAATTTTAACGTTTCTTCAAGGGCAAAGGACCGTTATCGCAACAGAACAAAATGGAGTGGTTTCCTCTTCAATTTTAGCTTTATTTCGTCAAAATATGTAAATAAGTTTGGGAGATATGGCGAATAGTATGTAGTATATAGTAACAATGATTAACAATATAATATGTATGTAGAATGACATATGCTATATTGTTGAATAGTTGCCTAACAACATATATATACCAAATAGGAAAGTTTTTTAAAAAATTGAAGAAATTAGTGGTTGAAGCCATACATTTTCCAGTTACAACGAGTGTCACGTGGTCTCATCAGCCGTGAGAGGGTTAACTATTTCTTCTAAAGCAACAGGTACTACGTTCATTTTTTTGTGCAGTTTGTAGTAATTTGTGCATTTATTTTCCGCTGATGATGTGTAGAACATTTAGTTAGCATATTTGGTTGAGATTTGGAAAAAATATACTGGGTGATGCAAAATTCAACTTTGTAGTACAGAAAGTATAAATTGGTTTTCAAAATGTGAAGAAAGTGCATATATTAACGAATGCCCTGTATGCACTTCTGAATGGTACAGTAACATATTCCTCTTTTATCATTCGCTAACCACAGTATGGTGTGTCAAAGCCACATATAATGGAATCGAATCTGTTTTATTTTGAAAAAACTAAAAAAGAGAAGCAAACGTTAGAAGAGGAATTTTAACGTTTCTTCAAGGGAAAAAGACCCTTATCGCAACAGGACAAAATGGAGGTTTTTCCTCTTCAATTTGAGCCTTATTTCGTTAAAATATGTAAATAAATTCGGGAGATATGGCGAATAGTATGTAGTATATAGTAACAATGGATAACAATATAATATATATGTAGAATGACATATGCTATATTGTTGAATAGTTGCCTAACAACATATATATACCAAATAGGAGAGTTTTTTAGAAAAAATTGAAGAAATTAGTGGTTGAAGCCATATATTTTCCAGTTACAACGAGTGTCACGTGGTCTCATCTGCCGTGAGAGGGTTAACTATTTCTTCTAAAGAAACAGGTACTACGTTCATTTTTAGTGCAATTTGTAGTAATTTGTGCATCATTTTCCCACGATGATGTGTAGAACATTTAGTTAGCATATTTGGTTGAGATTTAGAAAAAATATACAGGGTGATGCAAAATTCAACTTTGTAGTACAGAAAGTATAAATTGGTTTTCAAAATGTGAAGAAAGTGCATATATTAACGAATGCCCTGTATGTACTTCTGAATGGTACAGTAACATATTGCTCTTTTATCATTCGTTAACCACAGTATGGTGTGTCAAAGCCACATATAATGGAATCGAATCTGTTTTATTTTGAAAAAAACTAAAAAACAGAAACAAACGTTATAAGAGGAATTTTAACGTTTCTTCAAGGGCAAAGGACCGTTATCGCAACAGAACAAAATGGAGGGGTTTCCTCTTCAATTTTAGCTTTATTTCGTCAAAATATGTAAATAAGTTTGGGAGATATGGCGAATAGTATGTAGTATATAGTAACAATGATTAACAATATAATATGTATGTAGAATGACATATGCTATATTGTTGAATAGTTGCCTAACAACATATATATACCAAATAGGAGAGTTTTTTTAAAAAATTGAAGAAATTAGTGGTTGAAGCCATATATTTTCCAGTTACAACGAGTGTCACGTGGTCTCATCTGCCGTGAGAGGGTTAACTATTTCTTCTAAAGCAATAGGTACTACGTTCAATTTTTTGTGCAGTTTGTAGTAATTTGTGCATTTATTTTCCGCTGATGATGTGTAGAACATTTAGTTAGCATATTTGGTTGAGATTTGGAAAAAAATATACAGGGTGATGCAAAATTCAGCTTTGTAGTCCAGAAAGTATAAATTGGTTTTCAAAATGTGAAGAAAGTGCATATATTAACGAATGCCCTGTATGTACTTCTGAATGGTACAGTAACATATTCCTCTTTTATCATTCGCTAACCACAGTATGGTGTGTCAAAGCCACATATAATGGAATCGAATCTGTTTTATTTTGAAAAAACTAAAAAAGAGAAGCAAACGTTAGAATAGGAATTTTAACGTTTCTTCAAGGGAAAAAGACCCTTATCGCTACATGACAAAATGGAGGTTTTTCCTCTTCAATTTGAGCCTTATTTCGTTAAAATATGTAAATAAATTTGGGAGATATGGCGAATAGTATGTAGTATATAGTAACAATGGATAACAATATAATATATATGTAGAATGACATATGCTATATTGTTGAATAGTTGCCTAACAACATATATATACCAAATAGGAGAGTTTTTTAAAAAAAATTGAAGAAATTAGTGGTTGAAACCATATATTTTCCAGTTACAACGAGTGTCACGTGGTCTCATCAGCCGTGAGAGGGTTAACTATTTCTTCTAAAGAAACAGGTACTACGTTCATTTTTAGTGCAATTTGTAGTAATTTGTGCATTGATTTTCCCACGATGATGTGTAGAACATTTAGTTAGCATATTTGGTTGAGATTTGGAAAAAATATATTGGGTGATGCAAAATTCAACTTTGTAGTACAGAAAGTATAAATTGGTTTTCAAAATGTGAAGAAAGTGCATATATTAACGAATGCCCTGTATGTACTTCTGAATGGTACAGTAACATATTCCTCTTTTATCATTCGCTAACCACAGTATGGTGTGTCAAAGCCACATATAATGGAATCGAATCTGTTTTATTTTGAAAAAACTAAAAAAGAGAAGCAAACGTTAGAAGAGGAATTTTAACGTTTCTTCAAGGGAAAAAGACCCTTATCGCAACATGACAAAATGGAGGTTTTTCCTCTTCAATTTTAGCCTTATTTGGTTAAAATATGTAAATAAATTTGGGAGATATGGCGAATAGTATGTAGTATATAGTAACAATGGATAACAATATAATATATATGTAGAATGACATATGCTATATTGTTGAATAGTTGCCTAACAACATATATATACCAAATAGGAGAGTTTTTTTAAAAAAAATTGAAGAAATTAGTGGTTGAAGCCATATATTTTCCAGTTACAACGAGTGTCACGTGGTCTCATCAGCCGTGAGAGGGTTAACTATTTCTTCTAAAGAAACAGGTACTACGTTCATTTTTAGTGCAATTTGTAGTAATTTGTGCATTGATTTTCCCACGATGATGTGTAGAACATTTAGTTAGCATATTTGGTTGAGATTTGGAAAAAATATACTGGGTGATGCAAAATTCAACTTTGTAGTACAGAAAGTATAAATTGGTTTTCAAAATGTGAAGAAAGTGCATATATTAACGAATGCCCTGTATGCACTTCTGAATGGTACAGTAACATATTCCTCTTTTATCATTCGCTAACCACAGTATGGTGTGTCAAAGCCACATATAATGGAATCGAATCTGTTTTATTTTGAAAAAACTAAAAAAGAGAAGCAAACGTTAGAAGAGGAATTTTAACGTTTCTTCAAGGGAAAAAGACCCTTATCGCAACAGGACAAAATGGAGGTTTTTCCTCTTCAATTTGAGCCTTATTTCGTTAAAATATGTAAATAAATTCGGGAGATATGGCGAATAGTATGTAGTATATAGTAACAATGGATAACAATATAATATATATGTAGAATGACATATGCTATATTGTTGAATAGTTGCCTAACAACATATATATACCAAATAGGAGAGTTTTTTAGAAAAAATTGAAGAAATTAGTGGTTGAAGCCATATATTTTCCAGTTACAACGAG
Source organism: Thermobia domestica (assembly GCF_964235325.1). NCBI lineage: Eukaryota > Metazoa > Arthropoda > Insecta > Zygentoma > Lepismatidae > Thermobia > Thermobia domestica. The sequence goes on from NW_027656808.1 coordinate 31,643, forward strand.
TGTCACGTGGTCTCATCTGCCGTGAGAGGGTTAACTATTTCTTCTAAAGAAACAGGTACTACGTTCATTTTTAGTGCAATTTGTAGTAATTTGTGCATCATTTTCCCACGATGATGTGTAGAACATTTAGTTAGCATATTTGGTTGAGATTTAGAAAAAATATACAGGGTGATGCAAAATTCAACTTTGTAGTACAGAAAGTATAAATTGGTTTTCAAAATGTGAAGAAAGTGCATATATTAACGAATGCCCTGTATGTACTTCTGAATGGTACAGTAACATATTGCTCTTTTATCATTCGTTAACCACAGTATGGTGTGTCAAAGCCACATATAATGGAATCGAATCTGTTTTATTTTGAAAAAAACTAAAAAACAGAAACAAACGTTATAAGAGGAATTTTAACGTTTCTTCAAGGGCAAAGGACCGTTATCGCAACAGAACAAAATGGAGGGGTTTCCTCTTCAATTTTAGCTTTATTTCGTCAAAATATGTAAATAAGTTTGGGAGATATGGCGAATAGTATGTAGTATATAGTAACAATGATTAACAATATAATATGTATGTAGAATGACATATGCTATATTGTTGAATAGTTGCCTAACAACATATATATACCAAATAGGAAAGTTTTTTAAAAAATTGAAGAAATTAGTGGTTGAAGCCATACATTTTCCAGTTACAACGAGTGTCACGTGGTCTCATCAGCCGTGAGAGGGTTAACTATTTCTTCTAAAGCAACAGGTACTACGTTCATTTTTTTGTGCAGTTTGTAGTAATTTGTGCATTTATTTTCCGCTGATGATGTGTAGAACATTTAGTTAGCATATTTGGTTGAGATTTGGAAAAAATATACAGGGTGATGCAAAATTCAGCTTTGTAGTACAGAAAGTATAAATTGGTTTTCAAAATGTGAAGAAAGTGCATATATTAACGAATGCCCTGTATGTACTTCTGCATGGCACAGTAACATATTCCTCTTTTATCATTCGCTAACCACAGTATGGTGTGTCAAAGCCACATATAATTTAATCGAATCTGTTTTATTTTGAAAAAAACTAAAAAACAGAAACAAACGTTAGAAGAAAAATTTTAACGTTTCTTCAAGGGCAGAGGACACTTATCGCAACCGTACAAAATGGATGGGTTTCCTCTTCAATTTGAGCTTTATTTCGTCAAAATATGTAAATAACTTTTGGAGATATGGCGAATAGTATGTAGTATATAGTAACAATGGATAACAATATAATATATATGTAGAATGACATATGCAATATTGTTGAATAGTTGCCTAACAACATATATATACCAAATAGGAGAGTTTTTTTAAAAAAATTGAAGAAATTAGTGGTTGAAGCCATATATTTTCCAGTTACAACGAGTGTCACGTGGTCTCATCTGCCGTGAGAGGGTTAACTATTTCTTCTAAAGCAATAGGTACTACGTTCAATTTTTTGTGCAGTTTGTAGTAATTTGTGCATTTATTTTCCGCTGATGATGTGTAGAACATTTAGTTAGCATATTTGGTTGAGATTTGGAAAAAAATATACAGGGTGATGCAAAATTCAGCTTTGTAGTACAGAAAGTATAAATTGGTTTTCAAAATGTGAAGAAAGTGCATATATTAACGAATGCCCTGTATGTACTTCTGAATGGTACAGTAACATATTCCTCTTTTATCATTCGCTAACCACAGTATGGTGTGTCAAAGCCACATATAATGGAATCGAATCTGTTTTATTTTGAAAAAACTAAAAAAGAGAAGCAAACGTTAGAATAGGAATTTTAACGTTTCTTCAAGGGAAAAAGACCCTTATCGCTACATGACAAAATGGAGGTTTTTCCTCTTCAATTTGAGCCTTATTTCGTTAAAATATGTAAATAAATTTGGGAGATATGGCGAATAGTATGTAGTATATAGTAACAATGGATAACAATATAATATATATGTAGAATGACATATGCTATATTGTTGAATAGTTGCCTAACAACATATATATACCAAATAGGAGAGTTTTTTAAAAAAAATTGAAGAAATTAGTGGTTGAAACCATATATTTTCCAGTTACAACGAGTGTCACGTGGTCTCATCAGCCGTGAGAGGGTTAACTATTTCTTCTAAAGAAACAGGTACTACGTTCATTTTTAGTGCAATTTGTAGTAATTTGTGCATTGATTTTCCCACGATGATGTGTAGAACATTTAGTTAGCATATTTGGTTGAGATTTGGAAAAAATATATTGGGTGATGCAAAATTCAACTTTGTAGTACAGAAAGTATAAATTGGTTTTCAAAATGTGAAGAAAGTGCATATATTAACGAATGCCCTGTATGTACTTCTGAATGGTACAGTAACATATTCCTCTTTTATCATTCGCTAACCACAGTATGGTGTGTCAAAGCCACATATAATGGAATCGAATCTGTTTTATTTTGAAAAAACTAAAAAAGAGAAGCAAACGTTAGAAGAGGAATTTTAACGTTTCTTCAAGGGAAAAAGACCCTTATCGCAACATGACAAAATGGAGGTTTTTCCTCTTCAATTTTAGCCTTATTTGGTTAAAATATGTAAATAAATTTGGGAGATATGGCGAATAGTATGTAGTATATAGTAACAATGGATAACAATATAATATATATGTAGAATGACATATGCTATATTGTTGAATAGTTGCCTAACAACATATATATACCAAATAGGAGAGTTTTTTTAAAAAAAATTGAAGAAATTAGTGGTTGAAGCCATATATTTTCCAGTTACAACGAGTGTCACGTGGTCTCATCAGCCGTGAGAGGGTTAACTATTTCTTCTAAAGAAACAGGTACTACGTTCATTTTTAGTGCAATTTGTAGTAATTTGTGCATTGATTTTCCCACGATGATGTGTAGAACATTTAGTTAGCATATTTGGTTGAGATTTGGAAAAAATATACTGGGTGATGCAAAATTCAACTTTGTAGTACAGAAAGTATAAATTGGTTTTCAAAATGTGAAGAAAGTGCATATATTAACGAATGCCCTGTATGCACTTCTGAATGGTACAGTAACATATTCCTCTTTTATCATTCGCTAACCACAGTATGGTGTGTCAAAGCCACATATAATGGAATCGAATCTGTTTTATTTTGAAAAAACTAAAAAAGAGAAGCAAACGTTAGAAGAGGAATTTTAACGTTTCTTCAAGGGAAAAAGACCCTTATCGCAACAGGACAAAATGGAGGTTTTTCCTCTTCAATTTGAGCCTTATTTCGTTAAAATATGTAAATAAATTCGGGAGATATGGCGAATAGTATGTAGTATATAGTAACAATGGATAACAATATAATATATATGTAGAATGACATATGCTATATTGTTGAATAGTTGCCTAACAACATATATATACCAAATAGGAGAGTTTTTTAGAAAAAATTGAAGAAATTAGTGGTTGAAGCCATATATTTTCCAGTTACAACGAGTGTCACGTGGTCTCATCTGCCGTGAGAGGGTTAACTATTTCTTCTAAAGAAACAGGTACTACGTTCATTTTTAGTGCAATTTGTAGTAATTTGTGCATCATTTTCCCACGATGATGTGTAGAACATTTAGTTAGCATATTTGGTTGAGATTTAGAAAAAATATACAGGGTGATGCAAAATTCAACTTTGTAGTACAGAAAGTATAAATTGGTTTTCAAAATGTGAAGAAAGTGCATATATTAACGAATGCCCTGTATGTACTTCTGAATGGTACAGTAACATATTGCTCTTTTATCATTCGTTAACCACAGTATGGTGTGTCAAAGCCACATATAATGGAATCGAATCTGTTTTATTTTGAAAAAAACTAAAAAACAGAAACAAACGTTATAAGAGGAATTTTAACGTTTCTTCAAGGGCAAAGGACCGTTATCGCAACAGAACAAAATGGAGGGGTTTCCTCTTCAATTTTAGCTTTATTTCGTCAAAATATGTAAATAAGTTTGGGAGATATGGCGAATAGTATGTAGTATATAGTAACAATGATTAACAATATAATATGTATGTAGAATGACATATGCTATATTGTTGAATAGTTGCCTAACAACATATATATACCAAATAGGAAAGTTTTTTAAAAAATTGAAGAAATTAGTGGTTGAAGCCATACATTTTCCAGTTACAACGAGTGTCACGTGGTCTCATCAGCCGTGAGAGGGTTAACTATTTCTTCTAAAGCAACAGGTACTACGTTCATTTTTTTGTGCAGTTTGTAGTAATTTGTGCATTTATTTTCCGCTGATGATGTGTAGAACATTTAGTTAGCATATTTGGTTGAGATTTGGAAAAAATATACAGGGTGATGCAAAATTCAGCTTTGTAGTACAGAAAGTATAAATTGGTTTTCAAAATGTGAAGAAAGTGCATATATTAACGAATGCCCTGTATGTACTTCTGCATGGCACAGTAACATATTCCTCTTTTATCATTCGCTAACCACAGTATGGTGTGTCAAAGCCACATATAATTTAATCGAATCTGTTTTATTTTGAAAAAAACTAAAAAACAGAAACAAACGTTAGAAGAAAAATTTTAACGTTTCTTCAAGGGCAAAGGACACTTATCGCAACCGTACAAAATGGATGGGTTTCCTCTTCAATTTGAGCTTTATTTCGTCAAAATATGTAAATAACTTTTGGAGATATGGCGAATAGTATGTAGTATATAGTAACAATGGATAACAATATAATATATATGTAGAATGACATATGCAATATTGTTGAATAGTTGCCTAACAACATATATATACCAAATAGGAGAGTTTTTTTAAAAAAATTGAAGAAATTAGTGGTTGAAGCCATATATTTTCCAGTTACAACGAGTGTCACGTGGTCTCATCTGCCGTGAGAGGGTTAACTATTTCTTCTAAAGCAATAGGTACTACGTTCAATTTTTTGTGCAGTTTGTAGTAATTTGTGCATTTATTTTCCGCTGATGATGTGTAGAACATTTAGTTAGCATATTTGGTTGAGATTTGGAAAAAAATATACAGGGTGATGCAAAATTCAGCTTTGTAGTACAGAAAGTATAAATTGGTTTTCAAAATGTGAAGAAAGTGCATATATTAACGAATGCCCTGTATGTACTTCTGAATGGTACAGTAACATATTCCTCTTTTATCATTCGCTAACCACAGTATGGTGTGTCAAAGCCACATATAATGGAATCGAATCTGTTTTATTTTGAAAAAACTAAAAAAGAGAAGCAAACGTTAGAAGAGGAATTTTAACGTTTCTTCAAGGGAAAAAGACCCTTATCGCAACAGGACAAAATGGAGGTTTTTCTTCTTCAATTTGAGCCTTATTTCGTTAAAATATGTAAATAAATTTGGGAGATATGGCGAATAGTATGTAGTATATAGTAACAATGGATAACAATATAATATATATGTAGAATGACATATGCTATATTGTTGAATAGTTGCCTAACAACATATATATACCAAATAGGAGAGTTTTTTAAAAAAAATTGAAGAAATTAGTGGTTGAAACCATATATTTTCCAGTTACAACGAGTGTCACGTGGTCTCATCAGCCGTGAGAGGGTTAACTATTTCTTCTAAAGAAACAGGTACTACGTTCATTTTTAGTGCAATTTGTAGTAATTTGTGCATTGATTTTCCCACGATGATGTGTAGAACATTTAGTTAGCATATTTGGTTGAGATTTGGAAAAAATATATTGGGTGATGCAAAATTCAACTTTGTAGTACAGAAAGTATAAATTGGTTTTCAAAATGTGAAGAAAGTGCATATATTAACGAATGCCCTGTATGTACTTCTGAATGGTACAGTAACATATTCCTCTTTTATCATTCGCTAACCACAGTATGGTGTGTCAAAGCCACATATAATGGAATCGAATCTGTTTTATTTTGAAAAAACTAAAAAAGAGAAGCAAACGTTAGAAGAGAAATTTTAACGTTTCTTCAAGGGAAAAAGACCCTTATCGCAACAGGACAAAATGGAGGTTTTTCCTCTTCAATTTGAGCCTTATTTCGTTAAAATATGTAAACAAATTTGGGAGATATGGCGAATAGTATGTAGTATATAGTAACAATGGATAACAATATAATATATATGTAGAATGACATATGCTATATTGTTGAATAGTTGCCTAACAACATATATATACCAAATAGGAGAGTTTTTTAAAAAAATTGAAGAAATTAGTGGTTGAACCCATATATTTTCCAGTTACAACGAGTGTCACGTGGTCTCATCAGCCGTGAGAGGGTTAACTATTTCTTCTAAAGAAACAGGTACTACGTTCATTTTTAGTGCAATTTGTAGTAATTTGTGCATTGATTTTCCCACGATGATGTGTAGAAGATTTAGTTAGCATATTTGGTTGAGATTTGGAAAAAATATACAGGGTGATGCAAAATTCAACTTTGTAGTACAGAAAGTATAAATTGGTTTTCAAAATGTGAAGAAAGTGCATATATTAACGAATGCCCTGTATGTACTTCTGAATGGTACAGTAACATATTCCTCTTTTATCATTCGCTAACCACAGTATGGTGTGTCAAAGCCACATATAATGGAATCGAATCTGTTTTATTTTGAAAAAACTAAAAAAGAGAAGCAAACGTTAGAAGAGGAATTTTAACGTTTCTTCAAGGGCAAAGGACCGTTATCGCAACAGAACAAAACGGAGGGGTTTCCTCTTCAATTTTAGCTTTATTTCGTCAAAATATGTAAATAAGTTTGGGAGATATGGCGAATAGTATGTAGTATATAGTAACAATGATTAACAATATAATATGTATGTAGAATGACATATGCTATATTGTTGAATAGTTGCCTAACAACATATATATACCAAATAGGAAAGTTTTTTAAAAAATTGAAGAAATTAGTGGTTGAAGCCATACATTTTCCAGTTACAACGAGTGTCACGTGGTCTCATCAGCCGTGAGAGGGTTAACTATTTCTTCTAAAGCAACAGGTACTACGTTCATTTTTTTGTGCAGTTTGTAGTAATTTGTGCATTTATTTTCCGCTGATGATGTGTAGAACATTTAGTTAGCATATTTGGTTGAGATTTGGAAAAAATATACAGGGTGATGCAAAATTCAGCTTTGTAGTACAGAAAGTATAAATTGGTTTTCAAAATGTGAAGAAAGTGCATATATTAACGAATGCCCTGTATGTACTTCTGCATGGCACAGTAACATATTCCTCTTTTATCATTCGCTAACCACAGTATGGTGTGTCAAAGCCACATATAATGGAATCGAATCTGTTTTATTTTGAAAAAAACTAAAAAACAGAAACAAACGTTAGAAGAAAAATTTTAACGTTTCTTCAAGGGCAAAGGACACTTATCGCAACCGTACAAAATGGATGGGTTTCCTCTTCAATTTGAGCTTTATTTCGTCAAAATATGTAAATAACTTTTGGAGATATGGCGAATAGTATGTAGTATATAGTAACAATGGGTAACAATATAATATATATGTAGAATGACATATGCTATATTGTTGAATAGTTGCCTAACAACATATATATACCAAATAGGAGAGTTTTTTAAAAAAAATTGAAGAAATTAGTGGTTGAAACCATATATTTTCCAGTTACAACGAGTGTCACGTGGTCTCATCAGCCGTGAGAGGGTTAACTATTTCTTCTAAAGAAACAGGTACTACGTTCATTTTTAGTGCAATTTGTAGTAATTTGTGCATTGATTTTCCCACGATGATGTGTAGAACATTTAGTTAGCATATTTGGTTGAGATTTGGAAAAAATATATTGGGTGATGCAAAATTCAACTTTGTAGTACAGAAAGTATAAATTGGTTTTCAAAATGTGAAGAAAGTGCATATATTAACGAATGCCCTGTATGTACTTCTGAATGGTACAGTAACATATTCCTCTTTTATCATTCGCTAACCACAGTATGGTGTGTCAAAGCCACATATAATGGAATCGAATCTGTTTTATTTTGAAAAAACTAAAAAAGAGAAGCAAACGTTAGAAGAGGAATTTTAACGTTTCTTCAAGGGAAAAAGACCCTTATCGCAACATGACAAAATGGAGGTTTTTCCTCTTCAATTTTAGCCTTATTTGGTTAAAATATGTAAATAAATTTGGGAGATATGGCGAATAGTATGTAGTATATAGTAACAATGGATAACAATATAATATATATGTAGAATGACATATGCTATATTGTTGAATAGTTGCCTAACAACATATATATACCAAATAGGAGAGTTTTTTTAAAAAAAATTGAAGAAATTAGTGGTTGAAGCCATATATTTTCCAGTTACAACGAGTGTCACGTGGTCTCATCAGCCGTGAGAGGGTTAACTATTTCTTCTAAAGAAACAGGTACTACGTTCATTTTTAGTGCAATTTGTAGTAATTTGTGCATTGATTTTCCCACGATGATGTGTAGAACATTTAGTTAGCATATTTGGTTGAGATTTGGAAAAAATATACTGGGTGATGCAAAATTCAACTTTGTAGTACAGAAAGTATAAATTGGTTTTCAAAATGTGAAGAAAGTGCATATATTAACGAATGCCCTGTATGCACTTCTGAATGGTACAGTAACATATTCCTCTTTTATCATTCGCTAACCACAGTATGGTGTGTCAAAGCCACATATAATGGAATCGAATCTGTTTTATTTTGAAAAAACTAAAAAAGAGAAGCAAACGTTAGAAGAGGAATTTTAACGTTTCTTCAAAGGAAAAAGACCCTTATCGCAACAGGACAAAATGGAGGTTTTTCCTCTTCAATTTGAGCCTTATTTCGTTAAAATATGTAAATAAATTCGGGAGATATGGCGAATAGTATGTAGTATATAGTAACAATGGATAACAATATAATATATATGTAGAATGACATATGCTATATTGTTGAATAGTTGCCTAACAACATATATATACCAAATAGGAGAGTTTTTTAAAAAAAATTGAAGAAATTAGTGGTTGAAGCCATATATTTTCCAGTTACAACGAGTGTCACGTGGTCTCATCTGCCGTGAGAGGGTTAACTATTTCTTCTAAAGAAACAGGTACTACGTTCATTTTTAGTGCAATTTGTAGTAATTTGTGCATTGATTTTCCCACGATGATGTGTAGAACATTTAGTTAGCATATTTGGTTGAGATTTGGAAAAAATATACAGGGTGATGCAAAATTCAACTTTGTAGTACAGAAAGTATAAATTGGTTTTCAAAATGTGAAGAAAGTGCATATATTAACGAATGCCCTGTATGTACTTCTGAATGGTACAGTAACATATTGCTCTTTTATCATTCGTTAACCACAGTATGGTGTGTCAAAGCCACATATAATGGAATCGAATCTGTTTTATTTTGAAAAAAACTAAAAAACAGAAACAAACGTTATAAGAGGAATTTTAACGTTTCTTCAAGGGCAAAGGACCGTTATCGCAACAGAACAAAATGGAGGGGTTTCCTCTTCAATTTTAGCTTTATTTCGTCAAAATATGTAAATAAGTTTGGGAGATATGGCGAATAGTATGTAGTATATAGTAACAATGATTAACAATATAATATGTATGTAGAATGACATATGCTATATTGTTGAATAGTTGCCTAACAACATATATATACCAAATAGGAAAGTTTTTTAAAAAATTGAAGAAATTAGTGGTTGAAGCCATACATTTTCCAGTTACAACGAGTGTCACGTGGTCTCATCAGCCGTGAGAGGGTTAACTATTTCTTCTAAAGCAACAGGTACTACGTTCATTTTTTTGTGCAGTTTGTAGTAATTTGTGCATTTATTTTCCGCTGATGATGTGTAGAACATTTAGTTAGCATATTTGGTTGAGATTTGGAAAAAATATACAGGGTGATGCAAAATTCAGCTTTGTAGTACAGAAAGTATAAATTGGTTTTCAAAATGTGAAGAAAGTGCATATATTAACGAATGCCCTGTATGTACTTCTGCATGGCACAGTAACATATTCCTCTTTTATCATTCGCTAACCACAGTATGGTGTGTCAAAGCCACATATAATGGAATCCAATCTGTTTTATTTTGAAAAAAACTAAAAAACAGAAACAAACGTTAGAAGAAAAATTTTAACGTTTCTTCAAGGGCAAAGGACACTTATCGCAACCGTACAAAATGGATGGGTTTCCTCTTCAATTTGAGCTTTATTTCGTCAAAATATGTAAATAACTTTTGGAGATATGGCGAATAGTATGTAGTATATAGTAACAATGGATAACAATATAATATATATGTAGAATGACATATGCAATATTGTTGAATAGTTGCCTAACAACATATATATACCAAATAGGAGAGTTTTTTTTAAAAAATTGAAGAAATTAGTGGTTGAAGCCATATATTTTCCAGTTACAACGAGTGTCACGTGGTCTCATCTGCCGTGAGAGGGTTAACTATTTCTTCTAAAGCAATAGGTACTACGTTCAATTTTTTGTGCAGTTTGTAGTAATTTGTGCATTTATTTTCCGCTGATGATGTGTAGAACATTTAGTTAGCATATTTGGTTGAGATTTGGAAAAAAATATACAGGGTGATGCAAAATTCAGCTTTGTAGTACAGAAAGTATAAATTGGTTTTCAAAATGTGAAGAAAGTGCATATATTAACGAATGCCCTGTATGTACTTCTGAATGGTACAGTAACATATTCCTCTTTTATCATTCGCTAACCACAGTATGGTGTGTCAAAGCCACATATAATGGAATCGAATCTGTTTTATTTTGAAAAAACTAAAAAAGAGAAGCAAACGTTAGAAGAGGAATTTTAACGTTTCTTCAAGGGAAAAAGACCCTTATCGCAACAGGACAAAATGGAGGTTTTTCCTCTTCAATTTGAGCCTTATTTCGTTAAAATATGTAAATAAATTTGGGAGATATGGCGAATAGTATGTAGTATATAGTAACAATGGATAACAATATAATATATATGTAGAATGACATATGCTATATTGTTGAATAGTTGCCTAACAACATATATATACCAAATAGGAGAGTTTTTTAAAAAAAATTGAAGAAATTAGTGGTTGAAACCATATATTTTCCAGTTACAACGAGTGTCACGTGGTCTCATCTGCCGTGAGAGGGTTAACTATTTCTTCTAAAGAAACAGGTACTACGTTCATTTTTAGTGCAATTTGTAGTAATTTGTGCATTGATTTTCCCACGATGATGTGTAGAACATTTAGTTAGCATATTTGGTTGAGATTTGGAAAAAATATATTGGGTGATGCAAAATTCAACTTTGTAGTACAGAAAGTATAAATTGGTTTTCAAAATGTGAAGAAAGTGCATATATTAACGAATGCCCTGTATGTACTTCTGAATGGTACAGTAACATATTCCTCTTTTATCATTCGCTAACCACAGTATGGTGTGTCAAAGCCACATATAATGGAATCGAATCTGTTTTATTTTGAAAAAACTAAAAAAGAGAAGCAAACGTTAGAAGAGGAATTTTAACGTTTCTTCAAGGGAAAAAGACCCTTATCGCAACATGACAAAATGGAGGTTTTTCCTCTTCAATTTTAGCCTTATTTGGTTAAAATATGTAAATAAATTTGGGAGATATGGCGAATAGTATGTAGTATATAGTAACAATGGATAACAATATAATATATATGTAGAATGACATATGCTATATTGTTGAATAGTTGCCTAACAACATATATATACCAAATAGGAGAGTTTTTTTAAAAAAAATTGAAGAAATTAGTGGTTGAAGCCATATATTTTCCAGTTACAACGAGTGTCACGTGGTCTCATCAGCCGTGAGAGGGTTAACTATTTCTTCTAAAGAAACAGGTACTACGTTCATTTTTAGTGCAATTTGTAGTAATTTGTGCATTGATTTTCCCACGATGATGTGTAGAACATTTAGTTAGCATATTTGGTTGAGATTTGGAAAAAATATACTGGGTGATGCAAAATTCAACTTTGTAGTACAGAAAGTATAAATTGGTTTTCAAAATGTGAAGAAAGTGCATATATTAACGAATGCCCTGTATGCACTTCTGAATGGTACAGTAACATATTCCTCTTTTATCATTCGCTAACCACAGTATGGTGTGTCAAAGCCACATATAATGGAATCGAATCTGTTTTATTTTGAAAAAACTAAAAAAGAGAAGCAAACGTTAGAAGAGGAATTTTAACGTTTCTTCAAAGGAAAAAGACCCTTATCGCAACAGGACAAAATGGAGGTTTTTCCTCTTCAATTTGAGCCTTATTTCGTTAAAATATGTAAATAAATTCGGGAGATATGGCGAATAGTATGTAGTATATAGTAACAATGGATAACAATATAATATATATGTAGAATGACATATGCTATATTGTTGAATAGTTGCCTAACAACATATATATACCAAATAGGAGAGTTTTTTAAAAAAAATTGAAGAAATTAGTGGTTGAAGCCATATATTTTCCAGTTACAACGAGTGTCACGTGGTCTCATCTGCCGTGAGAGGGTTAACTATTTCTTCTAAAGAAACAGGTACTACGTTCATTTTTAGTGCAATTTGTAGTAATTTGTGCATTGATTTTCCCACGATGATGTGTAGAACATTTAGTTAGCATATTTGGTTGAGATTTGGAAAAAATATACAGGGTGATGCAAAATTCAACTTTGTAGTACAGAAAGTATAAATTGGTTTTCAAAATGTGAAGAAAGTGCATATATTAACGAATGCCCTGTATGTACTTCTGAATGGTACAGTAACATATTGCTCTTTTATCATTCGTTAACCACAGTATGGTGTGTCAAAGCCACATATAATGGAATCGAATCTGTTTTATTTTGAAAAAAACTAAAAAACAGAAACAAACGTTATAAGAGGAATTTTAACGTTTCTTCAAGGGCAAAGGACAGTTATCGCAACAGAACAAAATGGAGGGGTTTCCTCTTCAATTTTAGCTTTATTTCGTCAAAATATGTAAATAAGTTTGGGAGATATGGCGAATAGTATGTAGTATATAGTAACAATGATTAACAATATAATATGTATGTAGAATGACATATGCTATATTGTTGAATAGTTGCCTAACAACATATATATACCAAATAGGAAAGTTTTTTAAAAAATTGAAGAAATTAGTGGTTGAAGCCATACATTTTCCAGTTACAACGAGTGTCACGTGGTCTCATCAGCCGTGAGAGGGTTAACTATTTCTTCTAAAGCAACAGGTACTACGTTCATTTTTTTGTGCAGTTTGTAGTAATTTGTGCATTTATTTTCCGCTGATGATGTGTAGAACATTTAGTTAGCATATTTGGTTGAGATTTGGAAAAAATATACAGGGTGATGCAAAATTCAGCTTTGTAGTACAGAAAGTATAAATTGGTTTTCAAAATGTGAAGAAAGTGCATATATTAACGAATGCCCTGTATGTACTTCTGCATGGCACAGTAACATATTCCTCTTTTATCATTCGCTAACCACAGTATGGTGTGTCAAAGCCACATATAATGGAATCCAATCTGTTTTATTTTGAAAAAAACTAAAAAACAGAAACAAACGTTAGAAGAAAAATTTTAACGTTTCTTCAAGGGCAAAGGACACTTATCGCAACCGTACAAAATGGATGGGTTTCCTCTTCAATTTGAGCTTTATTTCGTCAAAATATGTAAATAACTTTTGGAGATATGGCGAATAGTATGTAGTATATAGTAACAATGGATAACAATATAATATATATGTAGAATGACATATGCAATATTGTTGAATAGTTGCCTAACAACATATATATACCAAATAGGAGAGTTTTTTTTAAAAAATTGAAGAAATTAGTGGTTGAAGCCATATATTTTCCAGTTACAACGAGTGTCACGTGGTCTCATCTGCCGTGAGAGGGTTAACTATTTCTTCTAAAGCAATAGGTACTACGTTCAATTTTTTGTGCAGTTTGTAGTAATTTGTGCATTTATTTTCCGCTGATGATGTGTAGAACATTTAGTTAGCATATTTGGTTGAGATTTGGAAAAAAATATACAGGGTGATGCAAAATTCAGCTTTGTAGTACAGAAAGTATAAATTGGTTTTCAAAATGTGAAGAAAGTGCATATATTAACGAATGCCCTGTATGTACTTCTGAATGGTACAGTAACATATTCCTCTTTTATCATTCGCTAACCACAGTATCGTGTGTCAAAGCCACATATAATGGAATCGAATCTGTTTTATTTTGAAAAAACTAAAAAAGAGAAGCAAACGTTAGAAGAGGAATTTTAACGTTTCTTCAAGGGAAAAAGACCCTTATCGCAACAGGACAAAATGGAGGTTTTTCCTCTTCAATTTGAGCCTTATTTCGTTAAAATATGTAAATAAATTTGGGAGATATGGCGAATAGTATGTAGTATATAGTAACAATGGATAACAATATAATATATATGTAGAATGACATATGCTATATTGTTGAATAGTTGCCTAACAACATATATATACCAAATAGGAGAGTTTTTTAAAAAAAATTGAAGAAATTAGTGGTTGAAACCATATATTTTCCAGTTACAACGAGTGTCACGTGGTCTCATCAGCCGTGAGAGGGTTAACTATTTCTTCTAAAGAAACAGGTACTACGTTCATTTTTAGTGCAATTTGTAGTAATTTGTGCATTGATTTTCCCACGATGATGTGTAGAACATTTAGTTAGCATATTTGGTTGAGATTTGGAAAAAATATATTGGGTGATGCAAAATTCAACTTTGTAGTACAGAAAGTATAAATTGGTTTTCAAAATGTGAAGAAAGTGCATATATTAACGAATGCCCTGTATGTACTTCTGAATGGTACAGTAACATATTCCTCTTTTATCATTCGCTAACCACAGTATGGTGTGTCAAAGCCACATATAATGGAATCGAATCTGTTTTATTTTGAAAAAACTAAAAAAGAGAAGCAAACGTTAGAAGAGGAATTTTAACGTTTCTTCAAGGGAAAAAGACCCTTATCGCAACAGGACAAAATGGAGGTTTTTCCTCTTCAATTTGAGCCTTATTTCGTTAAAATATGTAAACAAATTTGGGAGATATGGCGAATAGTATGTAGTATATAGTAACAATGGATAACAATATAACATATATGTAGAATGACATATGCTATATTGTTGAATAGTTGCCTAACAACATATATATACCAAATAGGAGAGTTTTTTAAAAAAATTGAAGAAATTAGTGGTTGAAGCCATATATTTTCCAGTTACAACGAGTGTCACGTGGTCTCATCAGCCGTGAGAGGGTTAACTATTTCTTCTAAAGAAACAGGTACTACGTTCATTTTTAGTGCAATTTGTAGTAATTTGTGCATTGATTTTCCCACGATGATGTGTAGAACATTTAGTTAGCATATTTGGTTGAGATTTGGAAAAAATATACAGGGTGATGCAAAATTCAACTTTGTAGTACAGAAAGTATAAATTGGTTTTCAAAATGTGAAGAAAGTGCATATATTAACGAATGCCCTGTATGTACTTCTGAATGGTACAGTAACATATTCCTCTTTTATCATTCGCTAACCACAGTATGGTGTGTCAAAGCCACATATAATGGAATCGAATCTGTTTTATTTTGAAAAAACTAAAAAAGAGAAGCAAACGTTAGAAGAGGAATTTTAACGTTTCTTCAAGGGCAAAGGACCGTTATCGCAACAGAACAAAATGGAGGGGTTTCCTCTTCAATTTTAGCTTTATTTCGTCAAAATATGTAAATAAGTTTGGGAGATATGGCGAATAGTATGTAGTATATAGTAACAATGATTAACAATATAATATGTATGTAGAATGACATATGCTATATTGTTGAATAGTTGCCTAACAACATATATATACCAAATAGGAAAGTTTTTTAAAAAATTGAAGAAATTAGTGGTTGAAGCCATACATTTTCCAGTTACAACGAGTGTCACGTGGTCTCATCAGCCGTGAGAGGGTTAACTATTTCTTCTAAAGCAACAGGTACTACGTTCATTTTTTTGTGCAGTTTGTAGTAATTTGTGCATTTATTTTCCGCTGATGATGTGTAGAACATTTAGTTAGCATATTTGGTTGAGATTTGGAAAAAATATACAGGGTGATGCAAAATTCAGCTTTGTAGTACAGAAAGTATAAATTGGTTTTCAAAATGTGAAGAAAGTGCATATATTAACGAATGCCCTGTATGTACTTCTGCATGGCACAGTAACATATTCCTCTTTTATCATTCGCTAACCACACTATGGTGTGTCAAAGCCACATATAATGGAATCGAATCTGTTTTATTTTGAAAAAAACTAAAAAACAGAAACAAACGTTATAAGAGGAATTTTAACGTTTCTTCAAGGGCAAAGGACACTTATCGCAACCGTACAAAATGGATGGGTTTCCTCTTCAATTTGAGCTTTATTTCGTCAAAATATGTAAATAACTTTTGGAGATATGGCGAATAGTATGTAGTATATAGTAACAATGGATAACAATATAATATATATGTAGAATGACATATGCAATATTGTTGAATAGTTGCCTAACAACATATATATACCAAATAGGAGAGTTTTTTTTAAAAAATTGAAGAAATTAGTGGTTGAAGCCATATATTTTCCAGTTACAACGAGTGTCACGTGGTCTCATCTGCCGTGAGAGGGTTAACTATTTCTTCTAAAGCAATAGGTACTACGTTCAATTTTTTGTGCAGTTTGTAGTAATTTGTGCATTTATTTTCCGCTGATGATGTGTAGAACATTTAGTTAGCATATTTGGTTGAGATTTGGAAAAAAATATACAGGGTGATGCAAAATTCAGCTTTGTAGTACAGAAAGTATAAATTGGTTTTCAAAATGTGAAGAAAGTGCATATATTAACGAATGCCCTGTATGTACTTCTGAATGGTACAGTAACATATTCCTCTTTTATCATTCGCTAACCACAGTATGGTGTGTCAAAGCCACATATAATGGAATCGAATCTGTTTTATTTTGAAAAAACTAAAAAAGAGAAGCAAACGTTAGAAGAGGAATTTTAACGTTTCTTCAAGGGAAAAAGACCCTTATCGCAACATGACAAAATGGAGGTTTTTCCTCTTCAATTTGAGCCTTATTTCGTTAAAATATGTAAATAAATTTGGGAGATATGGCGAATAGTATGTAGTATATAGTAACAATGGATAACAATATAATATATATGTAGAATGACATATGCTATATTGTTGAATAGTTGCCTAACAACATATATATACCAAATAGGAGAGTTTTTTAAAAAAAATTGAAGAAATTAGTGGTTGAAACCATATATTTTCCAGTTACAACGAGTGTCACGTGGTCTCATCAGCCGTGAGAGGGTTAACTATTTCTTCTAAAGAAACAGGTACTACGTTCATTTTTAGTGCAATTTGTAGTAATTTGTGCATTGATTTTCCCACGATGATGTGTAGAACATTTAGTTAGCATATTTGGTTGAGATTTGGAAAAAATATATTGGGTGATGCAAAATTCAACTTTGTAGTACAGAAAGTATAAATTGGTTTTCAAAATGTGAAGAAAGTGCATATATTAACGAATGCCCTGTATGTACTTCTGAATGGTACAGTAACATATTCCTCTTTTATCATTCGCTAACCACAGTATGGTGTGTCAAAGCCACATATAATGGAATCGAATCTGTTTTATTTTGAAAAAACTAAAAAAGAGAAGCAAACGTTAGAAGAGGAATTTTAACGTTTCTTCAAGGGAAAAAGACCCTTATCGCAACATGACAAAATGGAGGTTTTTCCTCTTCAATTTTAGCCTTATTTGGTTAAAATATGTAAATAAATTTGGGAGATATGGCGAATAGTATGTAGTATATAGTAACAATGGATAACAATATAATATATATGTAGAATGACATATGCTATATTGTTGAATAGTTGCCTAACAACATATATATACCAAATAGGAGAGTTTTTTTAAAAAAAATTGAAGAAATTAGTGGTTGAAGCCATATATTTTCCAGTTACAACGAGTGTCACGTGGTCTCATCAGCCGTGAGAGGGTTAACTATTTCTTCTAAAGAAACAGGTACTACGTTCATTTTTAGTGCAATTTGTAGTAATTTGTGCATTGATTTTCCCACGATGATGTGTAGAACATTTAGTTAGCATATTTGGTTGAGATTTGGAAAAAATATACTGGGTGATGCAAAATTCAACTTTGTAGTACAGAAAGTATAAATTGGTTTTCAAAATGTGAAGAAAGTGCATATATTAACGAATGCCCTGTATGTACTTCTGAATGGTACAGTAACATATTCCTCTTTTATCATTCGCTAACCACAGTATGGTGTGTCAAAGCCACATATAATGGAATCGAATCTGTTTTATTTTGAAAAAACTAAAAAAGAGAAGCAAACGTTAGAAGAGGAATTTTAACGTTTCTTCAAGGGAAAAAGACCCTTATCGCAACAGGACAAAATGGAGGTTTTTCCTCTTCAATTTGAGCCTTATTTCGTTAAAATATGTAAATAAATTCGGGAGATATGGCGAATAGTATGTAGTATATAGTAACAATGGATAACAATATAATATATATGTAGAATGACATATGCTATATTGTTGAATAGTTGCCTAACAACATATATATACCAAATAGGAGAGTTTTTTAAAAAAAATTGAAGAAATTAGTGGTTGAAGCCATATATTTTCCAGTTACAACGAGTGTCACGTGGTCTCATCTGCCGTGAGAGGGTTAACTATTTCTTCTAAAGAAACAGGTACTACGTTCATTTTTAGTGCAATTTGTAGTAATTTGTGCATTGATTTTCCCACGATGATGTGTAGAACATTTAGTTAGCATATTTGGTTGAGATTTGGAAAAAATATACAGGGTGATGCAAAATTCAACTTTGTAGTACAGAAAGTATAAATTGGTTTTCAAAATGTGAAGAAAGTGCATATATTAACGAATGCCCTGTATGTACTTCTGAATGGTACAGTAACATATTGCTCTTTTATCATTCGTTAACCACAGTATGGTGTGTCAAAGCCACATATAATGGAATCGAATCTGTTTTATTTTGAAAAAAACTAAAAAACAGAAACAAACGTTATAAGAGGAATTTTAACGTTTCTTCAAGGGCAAAGGACCGTTATCGCAACCGTACAAAATGGATGGGTTTCCTCTTCAATTTGAGCTTTATTTCGTCAAAATATGTAAATAACTTTTGGAGATATGGCGAATAGTATGTAGTATATAGTAACAATGGATAACAATATAATATATATGTAGAATGACATATGCAATATTGTTGAATAGTTGCCTAACAACATATATATACCAAATAGGAGAGTTTTTTTAAAAAAATTGAAGAAATTAGTGGTTGAAGCCATATATTTTCCAGTTACAACGAGTGTCACGTGGTCTCATCTGCCGTGAGAGGGTTAACTATTTCTTCTAAAGCAATAGGTACTACGTTCAATTTTTTGTGCAGTTTGTAGTAATTTGTGCATTTATTTTCCGCTGATGATGTGTAGAACATTTAGTTAGCATATTTGGTTGAGATTTGGAAAAAAATATACAGGGTGATGCAAAATTCAGCTTTGTAGTACAGAAAGTATAAATTGGTTTTCAAAATGTGAAGAAAGTGCATATATTAACGAATGCCCTGTATGTACTTCTGAATGGTACAGTAACATATTCCTCTTTTATCATTCGCTAACCACAGTATGGTGTGTCAAAGCCACATATAATGGAATCGAATCTGTTTTATTTTGAAAAAACTAAAAAAGAGAAGCAAACGTTAGAAGAGGAATTTTAACGTTTCTTCAAGGGAAAAAGACCCTTATCGCAACATGACAAAATGGAGGTTTTTCCTCTTCAATTTTAGCCTTATTTGGTTAAAATATGTAAATAAATTTGGGAGATATGGCGAATAGTATGTAGTATATAGTAACAATGATTAACAATATAATATGTATGTAGAATGACATATGCTATATTGTTGAATAGTTGCCTAACAACATATATATACCAAATAGGAAAGTTTTTTAAAAAATTGAAGAAATTAGTGGTTGAAGCCATACATTTTCCAGTTACAACGAGTGTCACGTGGTCTCATCAGCCGTGAGAGGGTTAACTATTTCTTCTAAAGCAACAGGTACTACGTTCATTTTTTTGTGCAGTTTGTAGTAATTTGTGCATTTATTTTCCGCTGATGATGTGTAGAACATTTAGTTAGCATATTTGGTTGAGATTTGGAAAAAATATACAGGGTGATGCAAAATTCAGCTTTGTAGTACAGAAAGTATAAATTGGTTTTCAAAATGTGAAGAAAGTGCATATATTAACGAATGCCCTGTATGTACTTCTGCATGCCACAGTAACATATTCCTCTTTTATCATTGCTAACCACAGTATGGTGTGTCAAAGCCACATATAATGGAATCGAATCTGTTTTATTTTGAAAAAAACTAAAAAACAGAAACAAATGTTAGAAGAAAAATTTTAACGTTTCTTCAAGGGCAAAGGACACTTATCGCAACCGTACAAAATGGATGGGTTTCCTCTTCAATTTGAGCTTTATTTCGTCAAAATATGTAAATAACTTTTGGAGATATGGCGAATAGTATGTAGTATATAGTAACAATGGATAACAATATAATATATATGTAGAATGACATATGCAATATTGTTGAATAGTTGCCTAACAACATATATATACCAAATAGGAGAGTTTTTTTAAAAAAATTGAAGAAATTAGTGGTTGAAGCCATATATTTTCCAGTTACAACGAGTGTCACGTGGTCTCATCTGCCGTGAGAGGGTTAACTATTTCTTCTAAAGCAATAGGTACTACGTTCAATTTTTTGTGCAGTTTGTAGTAATTTGTGCATTTATTTTCCGCTGATGATGTGTAGAACATTTAGTTAGCATATTTGGTTGAGATTTGGAAAAAAATATACAGGGTGATGCAAAATTCAGCTTTGTAGTACAGAAAGTATAAATTGGTTTTCAAAATGTGAAGAAAGTGCATATATTAACGAATGCCCTGTATGTACTTCTGAATGGTACAGTAACATATTCCTCTTTTATCATTCGCTAACCACAGTATGGTGTGTCAAAGCCACATATAATGGAATCGAATCTGTTTTATTTTGAAAAAACTAAAAAAGAGAAGCAAACGTTAGAAGAGGAATTTTAACGTTTCTTCAAGGGAAAAAGACACTTATCGCAACATGACAAAATGGAGGTTTTTCCTCTTCAATTTTAGCCTTATTTGTTTAAAATATGTAAATAAATTTGGGAGATATGGCGAATAGTATGTAGTATATAGTAACAATGGATAACAATATAATATATATGTAGAATGACATATGCTATATTGTTGAATAGTTGCCTAACAACATATATATACCAAATAGGAGAGTTTTTTAAAAAAAATTGAAGAAATTAGTGGTTGAAGCCATATATTTTCCAGTTACAACGAGTGTCACGTGGTCTCATCAGCCGTGAGAGGGTTAACTATTTCTTCTAAAGAAACAGGTACTACGTTCATTTTTAGTGCAATTTGTAGTAATTTGTGCATTGATTTTCCCACGATGATGTGTAGAACATTTAGTTAGCATATTTGGTTGAGATTTGGAAAAAATATACTGGGTGATGCAAAATTCAACTTTGTAGTACAGAAAGTATAAATTGGTTTTCAAAATGTGAAGAAAGTGCATATATTAACGAATGCCCTGTATGTACTTCTGAATGGTACAGTAACATATTCCTCTTTTATCATTCGCTAACCACAGTATGGTGTGTCAAAGCCACATATAATGGAATCGAATCTGTTTTATTTTGAAAAAACTAAAAAAGAGAAGCAAACGTTAGAAGAGGAATTTTAACGTTTCTTCAAGGGAAAAAGACCCTTATCGCAACAGGACAAAATGGAGGTTTTTCCTCTTCAATTTGAGCCTTATTTCGTTAAAATATGTAAACAAATTTGGGAGATATGGCGAATAGTATGTAGTATATAGTAACAATGGATAACAATATAATATATATGTAGAATGACATATGCTATATTGTTGAATAGTTGCCTAACAACATATATATACCAAATAGGAGAGTTTTTTAAAAAAATTGAAGAAATTAGTGGTTGAAGCCATATATTTTCCAGTTACAACGAGTGTCACGTGGTCTCATCAGCCGTGAGAGGGTTAACTATTTCTTCTAAAGAAACAGGTACTACGTTCATTTTTAGTGCAATTTGTAGTAATTTGTGCATTGATTTTCCCACGATGATGTGTAGAACATTTAGTTAGCATATTTGGTTGAGATTTGGAAAAAATATACAGGGTGATGCAAAATTCAACTTTGTAGTACAGAAAGTATAAATTGGTTTTCAAAATGTGAAGAAAGTGCATATATTAACGAATGCCCTGTATGTACTTCTGAATGGTACAGTAACATATTCCTCTTTTATCATTCGCTAACCACAGTATGGTGTGTCAAAGCCACATATAATGGAATCGAATCTGTTTTATTTTGAAAAAACTAAAAAAGAGAAGCAAACGTTAGAAGAGGAATTTTAACGTTTCTTCAAGGGAAAAAGACCCTTATCGCAACAGGACAAAATGGAGGTTTTTCCTCTTCAATTTGAGCCTTATTTCGTTAAAATATGTAAATAAATTTGGGAGATATGGCGAATAGTATGTAGTATATAGTAACAATGGATAACAATATAATATATATGTAGAATGACATATGCTATATTGTTGAATAGTTGCCTAACAACATATATATACCAAATAGGAGAGTTTTTTAAAAAAAATTGAAGAAATTAGTGGTTGAAGCCATATATTTTCCAGTTACAACGAGTGTCACGTGGTCTCATCAGCCGTGAGAGGGTTAACTATTTCTTCTAAAGAAACAGGTACTACGTTCATTTTTAGTGCAATTTGTAGTAATTTGTGCATTGATTTTCCCACGATGATGTGTAGAACATTTAGTTAGCATATTTGGTTGAGATTTGGAAAAAATATACAGGGTGATGCAAAATTCAACTTTGTAGTACAGAAAGTATAAATTGGTTTTCAAAATGTGAAGAAAGTGCATATATTAACGAATGCCCTGTATGTACTTCTGAATGGTACAGTAACATATTGCTCTTTTATCATTCGTTAACCACAGTATGGTGTGTCAAAGCCACATATAATGGAATCGAATCTGTTTTATTTTGAAAAAAACTAAAAAACAGAAACAAACGTTATAAGAGGAATTTTAACGTTTCTTCAAGGGCAAAGGACCGTTATCGCAACAGAACAAAATGGAGGGGTTTCCTCTTCAATTTTAGCTTTATTTCGTCAAAATATGTAAATAAGTTTGGGAGATATGGCGAATAGTATGTAGTATATAGTAACAATGATTAACAATATAATATGTATGTAGAATGACATATGCTATAATGTTGAATAGTTGCCTAACAACATATATATACCAAATAGGAAAGTTTTTTAAAAAATTGAAGAAATTAGTGGTTGAAGCCATACATTTTCCAGTTACAACGAGTGTCACGTGGTCTCATCAGCCGTGAGAGGGTTAACTATTTCTTCTAAAGCAACAGGTACTACGTTCATTTTTTTGTGCAGTTTGTAGTAATTTGTGCATTTATTTTCCGCTGATGATGTGTAGAACATTTAGTTAGCATATTTGGTTGAGATTTGGAAAAAATATACAGGGTGATGCAAAATTCAGCTTTGTAGTACAGAAAGTATAAATTGGTTTTCAAAATGTGAAGAAAGTGCATATATTAACGAATGCCCTGAATGTACTTCTGCATGGCACAGTAACATATTCCTCTTTTATCATTCGCTAACCACAGTATGGTGTGTCAAAGCCACATATAATGGAATCGAATCTGTTTTATTTTGAAAAAACTAAAAAACAGAAACAAACGTTAGAAGAAAAATTTTAACGTTTCTTCAAGGGCAAAGGACACTTATCGCAATCGTACAAAATGGATGGGTTTCCTCTTCAATTTGAGCTTTATTTCGTCAAAATATGTAAATAACTTTTGGAGATATGTCGAATAGTATGTAGTATATAGTAACAATGGATAACAATATAATATATATGTAGAATGACATATGCAATATTGTTGAATAGTTGCCTAACAACATATATATACGAAATAGGAGAGTTTTTTTTAAAAAATTGAAGAAATTAGTGGTTGAAGCCATATATTTTCCAGTTACAACGAGTGTCACGTGGTCTCATCTGCCGTGAGAGGGTTAACTATTTCTTCTAAAGCAATAGGTACTACGTTCAATTTTTTGTGCAGTTTGTAGTAATTTGTGCATTTATTTTCCGCTGATGATGTGTAGAACATTTAGTTAGCATATTTGGTTGAGATTTGGAAAAAAATATACAGGGTGATGCAAAATTCAGCTTTGTAGTACAGAAAGTATAAATTGGTTTTCAAAATGTGAAGAAAGTGCATATATTAACGAATGCCCTGTATGTACTTCTGAATGGTACAGTAACATATTCCTCTTTTATCATTCGCTAACCACAGTATGGTGTGTCAAAGCCACATATAATGGAATCGAATCTGTTTTATTTTGAAAAAACTAAAAAAGAGAAGCAAACGTTAGAAGAGGAATTTTAACGTTTCTTCAAGGGAAAAAGACCCTTATCGCAACATGACAAAATGGAGGTTTTTCCTCTTCAATTTTAGCCTTATTTGGTTAAAATATGTAAATAAATTTGGGAGATATGGCGAATAGTATGTAGTATATAGTAACAATGGATAACAATATAATATATATGTAGAATGACATATGCTATATTGTTGAATAGTTGCCTAACAACATATATATACCAAATAGGAGAGTTTTTTTAAAAAAAATTGAAGAAATTAGTGGTTGAAGCCATATATTTTCCAGTTACAACGAGTGTCACGTGGTCTCATCAGCCGTGAGAGGGTTAACTATTTCTTCTAAAGAAACAGGTACTACGTTCATTTTTAGTGCAATTTGTAGTAATTTGTGCATTGATTTTCCCACGATGATGTGTAGAACATTTAGTTAGCATATTTGGTTGAGATTTGGAAAAAATATACTGGGTGATGCAAAATTCAACTTTGTAGTACAGAAAGTATAAATTGGTTTTCAAAATGTGAAGAAAGTGCATATATTAACGAATGCCCTGTATGTACTTCTGAATGGTACAGTAACATATTCCTCTTTTATCATTCGCTAACCACAGTATGGTGTGTCAAAGCCACATATAATGGAATCGAATCTGTTTTATTTTGAAAAAACTAAAAAAGAGAAGCAAACGTTAGAAGAGGAATTTTAACGTTTCTTCAAGGGAAAAAGACCCTTATCGCAACAGGACAAAATGGAGGTTTTTCCTCTTCAATTTGAGCCTTATTTCGTTAAAATATGTAAACAAATTTGGGAGATATGGCGAATAGTATGTAGTATATAGTAACAATGGATAACAATATAATATATATGTAGAATGACATATGCTATATTGTTGAATACTTGCCTAACAACATATATATACCAAATAGGAAAGTTTTTTAAAAAATTGAAGAAATTAGTGGTTGAAGCCATACATTTTCCAGTTACAACGAGTGTCACGTGGTCTCATCAGCCGTGAGAGGGTTAACTATTTCTTCTAAAGCAACAGGTACTACGTTCATTTTTTTGTGCAGTTTGTAGTAATTTGTGCACTTATTTTCCGCTGATGATGTGTAGAACATTTAGTTAGCATATTTGGTTGAGATTTGGAAAAAATATACAGGGTGATGCAAAATTCAGCTTTGTAGTACAGAAAGTATAAATTGGTTTTCAAAATGTGAAGAAAGTGCATATATTAACGAATGCCCTGTATGTACTTCTGCATGGCACAGTAACATATTCCTCTTTTATCATTCGCTAACCACAGTATGGTGTGTCAAAGCCACATATAATGGAATCGAATCTGTTTTATTTTGAAAAAACTAAAAAACAGAAACAAACGTTAGAAGAAAAATTTTAACGTTTCTTCAAGGGCAAAGGACACTTATCGCAACCGTACAAAATGGATGGGTTTCCTCTTCAATTTGAGCTTTATTTCGTCAAAATATGTAAATAACTTTTGGAGATATGGCGAATAGTATTGTAGTATATAGTAACAATGGATAACAATATAATATATATGTAGAATGACATATGCAATATTGTTGAATAGTTGCCTAACAACATATATATACCAAATAGGAGAGTTTTTTTTAAAAAATTGAAGAAATTAGTGGTTGAAGCCATATATTTTCCAGTTACAACGAGTGTCACGTGGTCTCATCTGCCGTGAGAGGGTTAACTATTTCTTCTAAAGCAATAGGTACTACGTTCAATTTTTGTGCAGTTTGTAGTAATTTGTGCATTTATTTTCCGCTGATGATGTGTAGAACATTTAGTTAGCATATTTGGTTGAGATTTGGAAAAAAATATACAGGGTGATGCAAAATTCAGCTTTGTAGTACAGAAAGTATAAATTGGTTTTCAAAATGTGAAGAAAGTGCATATATTAACGAATGCCCTGTATGTACTTCTGAATGGTACAGTAACATATTCCTCTTTTATCATTCGCTAACCACAGTATGGTGTGTCAAAGCCACATATAATGGAATCGAATCTGTTTTATTTTGAAAAAACTAAAAAAGAGAAGCAAACGTTAGATGAGGAATTTTAACGTTCTTCAAGGGAAAAAGACCCTTATCGCAACAGGACAAAATGGAGGTTTTTCCTCTTCAATTTTAGCCTTATTTCGTTAAAATATGTAAACAAATTTGGGAGATATGGCGAATAGTATGTAGTATATAGTAACAATGGATAACAATATAATATATATGTAGAATGACATATGCTATATTGTTGAATAGTTGCCTAACAACATATATATACCAAATAGGAGAGTTTTTTAAAAAAAATTGAAGAAATTAGTGGTTGAAGCCATATATTTTCCAGTTACAACGAGTGTCACGTGGTCTCATCAGCCGTGAGAGGGTTAACTATTTCTTCTAAAGAAACAGGTACTACGTTCATTTTTAGTGCAATTTGTAGTAATTTGTGCATTGATTTTCCCACGATGATGTGTAGAACATTTAGTTAGCATATTTGGTTGAGATTTGGAAAAAATATACTGGGTGATGCAAAATTCAACTTTGTAGTACAGAAAGTATAAATTGGTTTTCAAAATGTGAAGAAAGTGCATATATTAACGAATGCCCTGTATGTACTTCTGAATGGTACAGTAACATATTCCTCTTTTATCATTCGCTAACCACAGTATGGTGTGTCAAAGCCACATATAATGGAATCGAATCTGTTTTATTTTGAAAAAACTAAAAAGAGAAGCAAACGTTAGAAGAGGAATTTTAACGTTTCTTCAAGGGAAAAAGACCCTTATCGCAACAGGACACAAAATGGAGGTTTTTCCTCTTCAATTTGAGCCTTATTTCGTTAAAATATGTAAACAAATTTGGGAGATATGGCGAATAGTATGTAGTATATAGTAACAATGGATAACAATATAATATATATGTAGAATGACATATGCTATATTGTTGAATAGTTGCCTAACAACATATATATACCAAATAGGAGAGTTTTTTAAAAAAAATTGAAGAAATTAGTGGTTGAAGCCATATATTTTCCAGTTACAACGAGTGTCACGTGGTCTCATCAGCCGTGAGAGGGTTAACTATTTCTTCTAAAGAAACAGGTACTACGTTCATTTTTAGTGCAATTTGTAGTAATTTGTGCATTGATTTTCCCACGATGATGTGTAGAACATTTAGTTAGCATATTTGGTTGAGATTTGGAAAAAATATACAGGGTGATGCAAAATTCAACTTTGTAGTACAGAAAGTATAAATTGGTTTTCAAAATGTGAAGAAAGTGCATATATTAACGAATGCCCTGTATGTACTTCTGAATGGTACAGTAACATATTGCTCTTTTATCATTCGTTAACCACAGTATGGTGTGTCAAAGCCACATATAATGGAATCGAATCTGTTTTATTTTGAAAAAAACTAAAAAACAGAAACAAACGTTATAAGAGGAATTTTAACGTTTCTTCAAGGGCAAAGGACCGTTATCGCAACAGAACAAAATGGAGGGGTTTCCTCTTCAATTTTAGCTTTATTTCGTCAAAATATGTAAATAAGTTTGGGA
>NW_027656809.1:0-59773 GCF_964235325.1 Thermobia domestica
AAGAATGCAATACAATATATATATATAAAAAATGACATATGTTATATTGTTGAGATGTTGCCTAACAACATATATATACCAATTAGTTGAGTTTAGAAGAAAAGTGAAAAAATTCGTGTTTGAAGACATACTTTTTCTACTTAGGATGAGTGTCACGTGGTCTCATCAAGACTGCAAGGGTTATATTGCTTCATGTATAAAAACAGGTACTATCTTCATTTTTTAAAATTTTTTGTTGTAATGTGTAGATTTTCTTACCATTTCATCATGTTTGCAATTCTTAGGTAGTATATTTTGTTGTTGTATGGAAAACATATACAGGGTGATGCAAAATTCAAACCCATAGTATAAAAATTTTATTTGTTTTTCAAAAAATGAAGAAAGTGCACCAATTAGCGAATGCGCTGTATGTAGTTCTGAACGGTACATGTCCTTATTCCTCGGTTGTCATTGGTCAGCCATATTGTTATGAGGCAATGAGACATATCATGGAATAAAATCGTTTATATAGTGTAAAATGAATAAAACAGTACCAAACATGATATGCACAAGATAACTTTCCTTCTACAGTAGGGGGCGCTGCTTGCAGCCAGAATATGAAGAGGGTACAGCTCTTCAATTTGAGCTTTATTTCATTAAAATATATTCAGAAGTTTCGGAGATATAGCTTTAAATATACAGTAGTTAGGAAGAATGCACAACAATATAATATATATAAAAATGACATATGTTATATTGTTGAGATTTTGCCTAACAACATTATATACCAATTAGTTGAGTTTAGAACTAAAGTGAAAAAATTCGTGTTTGAAGACATACTTTTTCTACTTAGGATGAGTGTCACGTGGTCTCATCAAGACTGCAAGGGTTATATTGCTTCATGTATAACAACAGGTACTATCTTCATTTTTTAAAATTTTTTGTTGTAATGTGTAGATTTTCTTACCATTTCATCATGTTTGCAATTCTTAGGTAGTATATTTGGTTGTTGTATTGAAAACATATACAGGGTGATGCAAAATTCAAACCCATAGTATAAAAATTTTATTTGTTTTTCAAAAAATGAAGAAAGTGCACCAATTAGCGAATGCGCTGTATGTAGTTCTGAACGGTACATGTCCTTATTCCTCGGTTGTCATTGGTCAGCCATATTGTTATGAGGCAATGAGACATATTATGGAATAAAATCGTTTATATAGTGTAAAATGAATAAAACAGTACCAAACATGATATGCACAAGATAACTTTCCTTCTACAGTAGGGGGCGCTGCTTGCAGCCAGAATATGAGAGGGTACAGCTCTTCAATTTGAGCTTTATTTCATTAAAATATATTCAGAAGTTTCGGAGATATAGCTTTAAATATACAGTAGTTAGGAAGAATGCACAACAATATAATATATATAAAAATGACATATGTTATATTGTTGAGATTTTGCCTAACAACATTATATACCAAATAGTTGAGTTTAGAAGAAAAGTGAAGAAATTCGTGTTTGAAGACATACTTTTTCTACTTAGGATGAGTGTCACGTGGTCTCATCAAGACTGCAAGGGTTATATTGCTTCATGTATAACAACAGGTACTATCTTCATTTTTTAAAATTTTTTGTTGTAATGTGTAGATTTTCTTACCATTTTATCATGTTTGCAATTCTTAGGTAGTATATTTGGTTGTTGTATGGAAAACATATACAGGGTGATGCAAAATTCAAACCCATAGTATAAAAGTGCGCCAACTAGCAAATGCGCTGTATGTCGTTCTCAACGGAACATGTACTTATTCCTCGGTTGTCATTGGTCAGCCATATTGTTATGAGGCAATGAGACATATCATGGAATGAAGTCGTTTATATAGTGTAAAATGAATAAAACAGTACCAAACATGATATGCACAATATAACTTTCCTTCTACAGTAGGGGGCGCTGCTTGCAGTCAGAATATGAAGAGGGTACAGCTCTTCAATTTGAGCTTTATTTCATTAAAATATATTCAGAAGTTTCGGAGATATAGCCTTAAATATACAGTAGTTAGGAAGAATGCACAACAATATAATATATATAAAAATGACATATGTTATATTGTTGAGATTTTGCCTACCAACATTATATAACAATTAGTTGAGTTTAGAAGAAAAGTGAAGAAATTCGTGTTTGAAGACATACTTTTTCTACTTAGGATGAGTGTCACGTGGTCTCATCAAGACTGCAAGGGTTATATTGCTTCATGTATAACAACAGGTACTATCTTCATTTTTTAAAATTTTTTGTTGTAATGTGTAGATTTTCTTACCATTTTATCATGTTTGCAATTCTTAGGTAGTATATTTGGTTGTTGTATGGAAAACATATACAGGGTGATGCAAAATTCAAACCCATATTATAAAAATTTTATTTGTTTTTCAAAAAATGAAGAAAGTGCGCCAATTAGCGAATGCGCTGTATGTAGTTCTGAACGGTACTTGTCCTTATTCCTCGGTTGTCATTGGTCAGCCATATTGTTATGAGGCAATGAGACATATCATGGAATAAAATCGTTTATATAGTGTAAAATGAATAAAACAGTACCAAACATGATATGCACAAGATAACTTTCCTTCTACAGTAGGGGGCGCTGCTTGCAGTCAGAATATGAAGAGGGTACAGCTCTTCAATTTGAGCTTGATTTCATTAAAATATATTCAGATGTTTCGGAGATATAGCCTTAAATATACAGTAGTTACGAAGAATGCACAACAATATAATATATATAAAAATGACATATGTTATATTGTTGAGATTTTGCCTAACAACATTATATACCAATTAGTTGAGTTTAGAACTAAAGTGAAAAAATTCGTGTTTGAAGACATACTTTTTCTACTTAGGATGAGTGTCACGTGGTCTCATCAAGACTGCAAGGGTTATATTGCTTCATGTATAACAACAGGTACTATCTTCATTTTTTAAAATTTTTTGTTGTAATGTGTAGATTTTCTTACCATTTCATCATGTTTGCAATTCTTAGGTAGTATATTTGGTTGTTGTATGGAAAACATATACAGGGTGATGCAAAATTCAAACCCATAGTATAAAAATTTTATTTGTTTTTCAAAAAATGAAGAAAGTGCGCCAATTAGCGAATGCGCTGTATGTAGTTCTGAACGGTACATGTCCTTATTCCTCGGTTGTCATTGGTCAGCCATATTGTTATGAGGCAATGAGACATATCATGGAATAAAATCGTTTATATAGTGTAAAATGAATAAAACAGTACCAAACATGATATGCACAAGATAACTTTCCTTCTACAGTAGGGGGCGCTGCTTGCAGTCAGAATATGAAGAGGGTACAGCTCTTCAATTTGAGCTTTATTTCATTAAAATATATTCAGATTTTTCGGAGATATAGCCTTAAATATACAGTAGTTATGAAGAATGCACAACAATATAATATATATAAAAATGACATATGTTATATTGTTGAGATTTTGCCTAACAACATTATATACCAATTAGTTGAGTTTAGAACTAAAGTGAAAAAATTCGTGTTTGAAGACATACTTTTTCTACTTAGGATGAGTGTCACGTGGTCTCATCAAGACTGCAAGGGTTATATTGTTTCATGTATAACAACAGGTACTATCTTCATTTTTTAAATTTTTTCTTGTAATGTGTAGATTTTCTTACCATTTTATCATGTTTGCAATTCTTAGGTAGTATATTTGGTTGTTGTATGGAAAACATATACAGGGTGATGCAAAATTCAAACCCATAGTATAAAAGTGCGCCAACTAGCAAATGCGCTGTATGTCGTTCTCAACGGAACATGTACTTATTCCTCGGTTGTCATTGGTCAGCCATATTGTTATGAGGCAATGAGACATATCATGGAATGAAGTCGTTTATATACTGTAAAAAGAATAAAACAGTACCAAACAAAATATGCACAAGATAACTTTCGTTCTACACTAGGGGACGCTGTTTGCAGTCAGAATATGAAATGGGTACAGCTCTTCAATTTGAGCTTGATTTCATTAAAATTTATTCAGAAGTTTCGGAGATATAGACTTAAATATACAGTAGTTAGGAAGAATGCAATACAATATAATATATATAAAAAATGACATATGTTATATTGTTGAGATGTTGCCTAACAACATATATATACCAATTAGTTGAGTTTAGAGGAAAAGTGAAAAAATTCGTGTTTGAAGACATACTTTTTCTACTTAGGATGAGTGTCACGTGGTCTCATCAAGACTGCAAGGGTTATATTGCTTCATGTATAACAACAGGTACTATCTTCATTTTTTAAAATTTTTTGTTGTAATGTGTAGATTTTCTTACCATTTTATCATGTTTGCAATTCTTAGGTAGTATATTTGGTTGTTGTATGGAAAACATATACAGGGTGATGCAAAATTCAAACCCATAATATAAAAATTTTATTGGTTTTTCAAAAAATGAAGAAAGTGCGCCAATTAGCGAATGCGCTGTATGTAGTTCTGAACGGTACATGTCCTTATTCCTCGGTTGTCATTGGTCAGCCATATTGTTATGAGGCAATGAGACATATCATGGAATAAAATCGTTTATATAGTGTAAAATGAATAAAACAGTACCAAACATGATATGCACCAGATAACTTTCCTTCTACAGTAGGGGGCGCTGCTTGCAGTCAGAATATGAAGAGGGTACAGCTCTTCAATTTGAGCTTTATTTCATTAAAATATATTCAGATGTTTCGGAGATATAGCCTTAAATATACAGTAGTTAGGAAGAATGCACAACAATATAATATATATAAAAATGACATATGTTATATTGTTGAGATTTTGCCTAACAACATTATATACCAATTAGTTGAGTTTAGAACTAAAGTGAAAAAATTCGTGTTTGAAGACATACTTTTTCTACTTAGGATGAGTGTCACGTGGTCTCATCAAGACTGCAAGGGTTATATTGCTTCATGTATAACAACAGGTACTATCTTCATTTTTTAAAATTTTTTGTTGTAATGTGTAGATTTTCTTACCATTTTATCATGTTTGCAATTCTTAGGTAGTATATTTGGTTGTTGTATGGAAAACATATACAGGGTGATGCAAAATTCAAACCCACAGTATAAAATGCGCCAACTAGCAAATGCGCTGTATGTCGTTCTCAACGGAACATGTACTTATTCCTCGGTTGTCATTGGTCAGCCATATTGTTATGAGGCAATGAGACATATCATGGAATGAAGTCGTTTATATACTGTAAAAAGAATAAAACAGTACCAAACAAAATATGCACAAGATAACTTTCGTTCTACACTAGGGGACGCTGTTTGCAGTCAGAATATGAAATGGGTACAGCTCTTCAATTTGAGCTTGATTTCATTAAAATTTATTCAGAAGTTTCGGAGATATAGACTTAAATATACAGTAGTTAGGAAGAATGCAATACAATATAATATATATAAAAAATGACATATGTTATATTGTTGAGATGTTGCCTAACAACATATATATACCAATTAGTTGAGTTTAGAAGAAAAGTGAAAAAATTCGTGTTTGAAGACATACTTTTTCTACTTAGGATGAGTGTCACGTGGTCTCATCAAGACTGCAAGGGTTATATTGCTTCATGTATAAAAACAGGTACTATCTTCATTTTTTAAAATTTTTTGTTGTAATGTGTAGATTTTCTTACCATTTCATCATGTTTGCAATTCTTAGGTAGTATATTTTGTTGTTGTATGGAAAACATATACAGGGTGATGCAAAATTCAAACCCATAGTATAAAAATTTTATTTGTTTTTCAAAAAATGAAGAAAGTGCACCAATTAGCGAATGCGCTGTATGTAGTTCTGAACGGTACATGTCCTTATTCCTCGGTTGTCATTGGTCAGCCATATTGTTATGAGGCAATGAGACATATCATGGAATAAAATCGTTTATATAGTGTAAAATGAATAAAACAGTACCAAACATGATATGCACAAGATAACTTTCCTTCTACAGTAGGGGGCGCTGCTTGCAGCCAGAATATGAAGAGGGTACAGCTCTTCAATTTGAGCTTTATTTCATTAAAATATATTCAGAAGTTTCGGAGATATAGCTTTAAATATACAGTAGTTAGGAAGAATGCACAACAATATAATATATATAAAAATGACATATGTTATATTGTTGAGATTTTGCCTAACAACATTATATACCAATTAGTTGAGTTTAGAACTAAAGTGAAAAAATTCGTGTTTGAAGACATACTTTTTCTACTTAGGATGAGTGTCACGTGGTCTCATCAAGACTGCAAGGGTTATATTGCTTCATGTATAACAACAGGTACTATCTTCATTTTTTAAAATTTTTTGTTGTAATGTGTAGATTTTCTTACCATTTCATCATGTTTGCAATTCTTAGGTAGTATATTTGGTTGTTGTATTGAAAACATATACAGGGTGATGCAAAATTCAAACCCATAGTATAAAAATTTTATTTGTTTTTCAAAAAATGAAGAAAGTGCACCAATTAGCGAATGCGCTGTATGTAGTTCTGAACGGTACATGTCCTTATTCCTCGGTTGTCATTGGTCAGCCATATTGTTATGAGGCAATGAGACATATTATGGAATAAAATCGTTTATATAGTGTAAAATGAATAAAACAGTACCAAACATGATATGCACAAGATAACTTTCCTTCTAGAGTAGGGGGCGCTGCTTGCAGCCAGAATATGAAGAGGGTACAGCTCTTCAATTTGAGCTTTATTTCATTAAAATATATTCAGAAGTTTCGGAGATATAGCTTTAAATATACAGTAGTTAGGAAGAATGCACAACAATATAATATATATAAAAATGACATATGTTATATTGTTGAGATTTTGCCTAACAACATTATATACCAATTAGTTGAGTTTAGAAGAAAAGTGAAGAAATTCGTGTTTGAAGACATACTTTTTCTACTTAGGATGAGTGTCACGTGGTCTCATCAAGACTGCAAGGGTTATATTGCTTCATGTATAACAACAGGTACTATCTTCATTTTTTAAAATTTTTTGTTGTAATGTGTAGATTTTCTTACCATTTTATCATGTTTGCAATTCTTAGGTAGTATATTTGGTTGTTGTATGGAAAACATATACAGGGTGATGCAAAATTCAAACCCATATTATAAAAATTTTATTTGTTTTTCAAAAAATGAAGAAAGTGCGCCAATTAGCGAATGCGCTGTATGTAGTTCTGAACGGTACTTGTCCTTATTCCTCGGTTGTCATTGGTCAGCCATATTGTTATGAGGCAATGAGACATATCATGGAATAAAATCGTTTATATAGTGTAAAATGAATAAAACAGTACCAAACATGATATGCACAAGATAACTTTCCTTCTACAGTAGGGGGCGCTGCTTGCAGTCAGAATATGAAGAGGGTACAGCTCTTCAATTTGAGCTTGATTTCATTAAAATATATTCAGATGTTTCGGAGATATAGCCTTAAATATACAGTAGTTACGAAGAATGCACAACAATATAATATATATAAAAATGACATATGTTATATTGTTGAGATTTTGCCTAACAACATTATATACCAATTAGTTGAGTTTAGAACTAAAGTGAAAAAATTCGTGTTTGAAGACATACTTTTTCTACTTAGGATGAGTGTCACGTGGTCTCATCAAGACTGCAAGGGTTATATTGTTTCATGTATAACAACAGGTACTATCTTCATTTTTTAAATTTTTTCTTGTAATGTGTAGATTTTCTTACCATTTTATCATGTTTGCAATTCTTAGGTAGTATATTTGGTTGTTGTATGGAAAACATATACAGGGTGATGCAAAATTCAAACCCATAGTATAAAAGTGCGCCAACTAGCAAATGCGCTGTATGTCGTTCTCAACGGAACATGTACTTATTCCTCGGTTGTCATTGGTCAGCCATATTGTTATGAGGCAATGAGACATATCATGGAATGAAGTCGTTTATATACTGTAAAAAGAATAAAACAGTACCAAACAAAATATGCACAATATAACTTTCGTTCTACACTAGGGGACGCTGTTTGCAGTCAGAATATGAAATGGGTACAGCTCTTCAATTTGAGCTTGATTTCATTAAAATTTATTCAGAAGTTTCGGAGATATAGACTTAAATATACAGTAGTTAGGAAGAATGCAATACAATATAATATATATAAAAAATGACATATGTTATATTGTTGAGATGTTGCCTAACAACATATATATACCAATTAGTTGAGTTTAGAGGAAAAGTGAAAAAATACGTGTTTGAAGACATACTTTTTCTACTTAGGATGAGTGTCACGTGGTCTCATCAAGACTGCAAGGGTTATATTGCTTCATGTATAACAACAGGTACTATCTTCATTTTTTAAAATTTTTTGTTGTAATGTGTAGATTTTCTTACCATTTTATCATGTTTGCAATTCTTAGGTAGTATATTTGGTTGTTGTACGGAAAACATATACAGGGTGATGCAAAATTCAAACCCATAGTATAAAAATTTTATTTGTTTTTCAAAAAATGAAGAAAGTGCGCCAATTAGCGAATGCGCTGTATGTAGTTCTGAACGGTACATGTCCTTATTCCTCGGTTGTCATTGGTCAGCCATATTGTTATGAGGCAATGAGACATATCATGGAATAAAATCGTTTATATAGTGTAAAATGAATAAAACAGTACCAAACATGATATGCACAAGATAACTTTCCTTCTACAGTAGGGGGCGCTGCTTGCAGTCAGAATATGAAGAGGGTACAGCTCTTCAATTTGAGCTTTATTTCATTAAAATATATTCAGATGTTTCCGAGATATAGCTTTAAATATACAGTAGTTAGGAAGAATGCACAACAATATAATATATATAAAAATGACATATGTTATATTGTTGAGATTTTGCCTAACAACATTATATACCAATTAGTTGAGTTTAGAACTAAAGTGAAAAAATTCGTGTTTGAAGACATACTTTTTCTACTTAGGATGAGTGTCACGTGGTCTCATCAAGAAAGCAAGGGTTATATTGCTTCATGTATAACAACAGGTACTATCTTCATTTTTTAAAATTTTTTGTTGTAATGTGTAGATTTTCTTACCATTTTATCATGTTTGCAATTCTTAGGTAGTATATTTGGTTGTTGTATGGAAAACATATACAGGGTGATGCAAAATTCAAACCCACAGTATAAAATGCGCCAACTAGCAAATGCGCTGTATGTCGTTCTCAACGGAACATGTACTTATTCCTCGGTTGTCATTGGTCAGCCATATTGTTATGAGGCAATGAGACATATCATGGAATGAAGTCGTTTATATACTGTAAAAAGAATAAAACAGTACCAAACAAAATATGCACAAGATAACTTTCGTTCTACACTAGGGGACGCTGTTTGCAGTCAGAATATGAAATGGGTACAGCTCTTCAATTTGAGCTTGATTTCATTAAAATTTATTCAGAAGTTTCGGAGATATAGACTTAAATATACAGTAGTTAGGAAGAATGCAATACAATATAATATATATAAAAAATGACATATGTTATATTGTTGAGATGTTGCCTAACAACATATATATACCAATTAGTTGAGTTTAGAAGAAAAGTGAAAAAATTCGTGTTTGAAGACATACTTTTTCTACTTAGGATGAGTGTCACGTGGTCTCATCAAGACTGCAAGGGTTATATTGCTTCATGTATAAAAACAGGTACTATCTTCATTTTTTAAAATTTTTTGTTGTAATGTGTAGATTTTCTTACCATTTCATCATGTTTGCAATTCTTAGGTAGTATATTTGGTTGTTGTATGGAAAACATATACAGGGTGATGCAAAATTCAAACCCATAGTATAAAAATTTTATTTGTTTTTCAAAAAATGAAGAAAGTGCACCAATTAGCGAATGCGCTGTATGTAGTTCTGAACGGTACATGTCCTTATTCCTCGGTTGTCATTGGTCAGCCATATTGTTATGAGGCAATGAGACATATCTTGGAATAAAATCGTTTATATAGTGTAAAATGAATAAAACAGTACCAAACATGATATGCACAAGATAACTTTCCTTCTACAGTAGGGGGCGCTGCTTGCAGCCAGAATATGAAGAGGGTACAGCTCTTCAATTTGAGCTTTATTTCATTAAAATATATTCAGAAGTTTCGGAGATATAGCTTTAAATATACAGTAGTTAGGAAGAATGCACAACAATATAATATATATAAAAATGACATATGTTATATTGTTGAGATTTTGCCTAACAACATTATATACCAATTAGTTGAGTTTAGAACTAAAGTGAAAAAATTCGTGTTTGAAGACATACTTTTTCTACTTAGGATGAGTGTCACGTGGTCTCATCAAGACTGCAAGGGTTATATTGCTTCATGTATAACAACAGGTACTATCTTCATTTTTTAAAATTTTTTGTTGTAATGTGTAGATTTTCTTATCATTTCATCATGTTTGCAATTCTTAGGTAGTATATTTGGTTGTTGTATTGAAAACATATACAGGGTGATGCAAAATTCAAACCCATAGTATAAAAATTTTATTTGTTTTTCAAAAAATGAAGAAAGTGCACCAATTAGCGAATGCGCTGTATGTAGTTCTGAACGGTACATGTCCTTATTCCTCGGTTGTCATTGGTCAGCCATATTGTTATGAGGCAATGAGACATATTATGGAATAAAATCGTTTATATAGTGTAAAATGAATAAAACAGTACCAAACATGATATGCACAAGATAACTTTCCTTCTACAGTAGGGGGCGCTGCTTGCAGCCAGAATATGAAGAGGGTACAGCTCTTCAATTTGAGCTTTATTTCATTAAAATATATTCAGAAGTTTCGGAGATATAGCTTTAAATATACAGTAGTTAGGAAGAATGCACAACAATATAATATATATAAAAATGACATATGTTATATTGTTGAGATTTTGCCTAACAACATTATATACCAATTAGTTGAGTTTAGAAGAAAAGTGAAGAAATTCGTGTTTGAAGACATACTTTTTCTACTTAGGATGAGTGTCACGTGGTCTCATCAAGACTGCAAGGGTTATATTGCTTCATGTATAACAACAGGTACTATCTTCATTTTTTAAAATTTTTTGTTGTAATGTGTAGATTTTCTTACCATTTTATCATGTTTGCAATTCTTAGGTAGTATATTTGGTTGTTGTATGGAAAACATATACAGGGTGATGCAAAATTCAAACCCATAGTATAAAAGTGCGCCAACTAGCAAATGCGCTGTATGTCGTTCTCAACGGAACATGTACTTATTCCTCGGTTGTCATTGGTCAGCCATATTGTTATGAGGCAATGAGACATATCATGGAATGAAGTCGTTTATATACTGTAAAAAGAATAAAACAGTACCAAACAAAATATGCACAAGATAACTTTCGTTCTACACTAGGGGACGCTGTTTGCAGTCAGAATATGAAATGGGTACAGCTCTTCAATTTGAGCTTGATTTCATTAAAATTTATTCAGAAGTTTCGGAGATATAGACTTAAATATACAGTAGTTAGGAAGAATGCAATACAATATAATATATATAAAAAATGACATATGTTATATTGTTGAGATGTTGCCTAACAACATTATATACCAATTAGTTGAGTTTAGAACTAAAGTGAAAAAATTCGTGTTTGAAGACATACTTTTTCTACTTAGGATGAGTGTCACGTGGTCTCATCAAGACTGCAAGGGTTATATTGCTTCATGTATAACAACAGGTACTATCTTCATTTTTTAAAATTTTTTGTTGTAATGTGTAGATTTTCTTACCATTTCATCATGTTTGCAATTCTTAGGTAGTATATTTGGTTGTTGTATGGAAAACATATACAGGGTGATGCAAAATTCAAACCCATAGTATAAAAATTTTATTTGTTTTTCAAAAAATGAAGAAAGTGCGCCAATTAGCGAATGCGCTGTATGTAGTTCTGAACGGTACATGTCCTTATTCCTCGGTTGTCATTGGTCAGCCATATTGTTATGAGGCAATGAGACATATCATGGAATAAAATCGTTTATATAGTGTAAAATGAATAAAACAGTACCAAACATGATATGCACAAGATAACTTTCCTTCTACAGTAG
Organism: Thermobia domestica; assembly: GCF_964235325.1. Classification (NCBI taxonomy): domain Eukaryota; kingdom Metazoa; phylum Arthropoda; class Insecta; order Zygentoma; family Lepismatidae; genus Thermobia; species Thermobia domestica. The sequence continues at coordinate 12,094 of NW_027656809.1, forward strand.
GGGGCGCTGCTTGCAGTCAGAATATGAAGAGGGTACAGCTCTTCAATTTGAGCTTTATTTCATTAAAATATATTCAGATTTTTCGGAGATATAGCCTTAAATATACAGTAGTTAGGAAGAATGCACAACAATATAATATATATAAAAATGACATATGTTATATTGTTGAGATTTTGCCTAACAACATTATATACCAATTAGTTGAGTTTAGAACTAAAGTGAAAAAATTCGTGTTTGAAGACATACTTTTTCTACTTAGGATGAGTGTCACGTGGTCTCATCAAGACTGCAAGGGTTATATTGTTTCATGTATAACAACAGGTACTATCTTCATTTTTTAAATTTTTTCTTGTAATGTGTAGATTTTCTTACCATTTTATCATGTTTGCAATTCTTAGGTAGTATATTTGGTTGTTGTATGGAAAACATATACAGGGTGATGCAAAATTCAAACCCATAGTATAAAAGTGCGCCAACTAGCAAATGCGCTGTATGTCGTTCTCAACGGAACATGTACTTATTCCTCGGTTGTCATTGGTCAGCCATATTGTTATGAGGCAATGAGACATATCATGGAATGAAGTCGTTTATATACTGTAAAAAGAATAAAACAGTACCAAACAAAATATGCACAAGATAACTTTCGTTCTACACTAGGGGACGCTGTTTGCAGTCAGAATATGAAATGGGTACAGCTCTTCAATTTGAGCTTGATTTCATTAAAATTTATTCAGAAGTTTCGGAGATATAGACTTAAATATACAGTAGTTAGGAAGAATGCAATACAATATAATATATATAAAAAATGACATATGTTATATTGTTGAGATGTTGCCTAACAACATATATATACCAATTAGTTGAGTTTAGAGGAAAAGTGAAAAAATACGTGTTTGAAGACATACTTTTTCTACTTAGGATGAGTGTCACGTGGTCTCATCAAGACTGCAAGGGTTATATTGCTTCATGTATAACAACAGGTACTATCTTCATTTTTTAAAATTTTTTGTTGTAATGTGTAGATTTTCTTACCATTTTATCATGTTTGCAATTCTTAGGTAGTATATTTGGTTGTTGTATGGAAAACATATACAGGGTGATGCAAAATTCAAACCCATAGTATAAAAATTTTATTTGTTTTTCAAAAAATGAAGAAAGTGCGCCAATTAGCGAATGCGCTGTATGTAGTTCTGAACGGTACATGTCCTTATTCCTCGGTTGTCATTGGTCAGCCATATTGTTATGAGGCAATGAGACATATCATGGAATAAAATCGTTTATATAGTGTAAAATGAATAAAACAGTACCAAACATGATATGCACAAGATAACTTTCCTTCTACAGTAGGGGGCGCTGCTTGCAGTCAGAATATGAAGAGGGTACAGCTCTTCAATTTGAGCTTTATTTCATTAAAATATATTCAGAGGTTTCCGAGATATAGCTTTAAATATACAGTAGTTAGGAAGAATGCACAACAATATAATATATATAAAAATGACATATGTTATATTGTTGAGATTTTGCCTAACAACATTATATACCAATTAGTTGAGTTTAGAACTAAAGTGAAAAAATTCGTGTTTGAAGACATACTTTTTCTACTTAGGATGAGTGTCACGTGGTCTCATCAAGACTGCAAGGGTTATATTGCTTCATGTATAACAACAGGTACTATCTTCATTTTTTAAAATTTTTTGTTGTAATGTGTAGATTCTCTCACCATTTCATCATGTTTGCAATTCTTAGGTAGTATATTTGGTTGTTGTATGGAAAACATATACAGGGTGATGCAAAATTCAAACCCATAGTATAAAAATTTTATTTGTTTTTCAAAAAATGAAGAAAGTGCGCCAATTAGCGAATGCGCTGTATGTAGTTCTGAACGGTACATGTCCTTATTCCTCGGTTGTCATTGGTCAGCCATATTGTTATGAGGCAATGAGACATATCATGGAATAAAATCGTTTATATAGTGTAAAATGAATAAAACAGTACCAAACATAATATGCACAAGATAACTTTCCTTCTACAGTAGGGGGCGCTGCTTGCAGTCAGAATACGAAGAGGGTACAGCTCTTCAATTTGAGCTTTATTTCATTAAAATATATTCAGATGTTTCGGAGATATAGCCTTAAATATACAGTAGTTAGGAAGAATGCACAACAATATAATATATATAAAAATGACACATGTTATATTGTTGAGATGTTGCCTAACAACATATATATACCAATTAGTTGAGTTTAGAAGAAAAGTGAAGAAATTCATGTTTGAAGACATACTTTTTCTACTTAGGATGAGTGTCACGTGGTCTCATCAAGACTGCAAGGGTTATATTGTTTCATGTATAACAACAGGTACTATCTTCATTTTTTAAATTTTTTCTTGTAATGTGTAGATTTTCTTACCATTTTATCATGTTTGCAATTCTTAGGTAGTATATTTGGTTGTTGTATGGAAAACATATACAGGGTGATGCAAAATTCAAACCCATAGTATAAAAGTGCGCCAACTAGCAAATGCGCTGTATGTCGTTCTCAACGGAACATGTACTTATTCCTCGGTTGTCATTGGTCAGCCATATTGTTATGAGGCAATGAGACATATCATGGAATGAAGTCGTTTATATACTGTAAAAAGAATAAAACAGTACCAAACAAAATATGCACAAGATAACTTTCGTTCTACACTAGGGGACGCTGTTTGCAGTCAGAATATGAAATGGGTACAGCTCTTCAATTTGAGCTTGATTTCATTAAAATTTATTCAGAAGTTTCGGAGATATAGACTTAAATATACAGTAGTTAGGAAGAATGCAATACAATATAATATATATAAAAAATGACATATGTTATATTGTTGAGATGTTGCCTAACAACATATATATACCAATTAGTTGAGTTTAGAGGAAAAGTGAAAAAATTCGTGTTTGAAGACATACTTTTTCTACTTAGGATGAGTGTCACGTGGTCTCATCAAGACTGCAAGGGTTATATTGCTTCATGTATAACAACAGGTACTATCTTCATTTTTTAAAATTTTTTGTTGTAATGTGTAGATTCTCTCACCATTTCATCATGTTTGCAATTCTTAGGTAGTATATTTGGTTGTTGTATGGAAAACATATACAGGGTGATGCAAAATTCAAACCCATAGTATAAAAATTTTATTTGTTTTTCAAAAAATGAAGAAAGTGCGCCAATTAGCGAATGCGCTGTATGTAGTTCTGAACGGTACATGTCCTTATTCCTCGGTTGTCATTGGTCAGCCATATTGTTATGAGGCAATGAGACATATCATGGAATAAAATCGTTTATATAGTGTAAAATGAATAAAACAGTACCAAACATGATATGCACAAGATAACTTTCCTTCTACAGTAGGGGGCCCTGCTTGCAGTCAGAATATGAAGAGGGTACAGCTTTTCAATTTGAGCTTTATTTCATTAAAATATATTCAGATGTTTCGGAGATATAGCCTTAAATATACAGTAGTTAGGAAGAATGCACAACAATATAATATATATAAAAATGACACATGTTATATTGTTGAGATGTTGCCTAACAACATATATATACCAATTAGTTGAGTTTAGAAGAAGAGTGAAGAAATTCATGTTTGAAGACATACTTTTTCTACTTAGGATGAGTGTCACGTGGTCTCATCAAGACTGCAAGGGTTATATTGTTTCATGTATAACAACAGGTACTATCTTCATTTTTTAAATTTTTTCTTGTAATGTGTAGATTTTCTTACCATTTTATCATGTTTGCAATTCTTAGGTAGTATATTTGGTTGTTGTATGGAAAACATATACAGGGTGATGCAAAATTCAAACCCATAGTATAAAAGTGCGCCAACTAGCAAATGCGCTGTATGTCGTTCTCAACGGAACATGTACTTATTCCTCGGTTGTCATTGGTCAGCCATATTGTTATGAGGCAATGAGACATATCATGGAATGAAGTCGTTTATATACTGTAAAAAGAATAAAACAGTACCAAACAAAATATGCACAAGATAACTTTCGTTCTACACTAGGGGACGCTGTTTGCAGTCAGAATATGAAATGGGTACAGCTCTTCAATTTGAGCTTGATTTCATTAAAATTTATTCAGAAGTTTCGGAGATATAGACTTAAATATACAGTAGTTAGGAAGAATGCAATACAATATATATAAAAAATGACATATGTTATATTGTTGAGATGTTGCCTAACAACATATATATACCAATTAGTTGAGTTTAGAGGAAAAGTGAAAAAATTCGTGTTTGAAGACATACTTTTTCTACTTAGGATGAGTGTCACGTGGTCTCATCAAGACTGCAAGTGTTATATTGCTTCATGTATAACAACAGGTACTATCTTCATTTTTTAAAATTTTTTGTTGTAATGTGTAGATTTTCTTACCATTTTATCATGTTTGCAATTCTTAGGTAGTATATTTGGTTGTTGTATGGAAAACATATACAGGGTGATGCAAAATTCAAACCCATAGTATAAAAATTTTATTTGTTTTTCAAAAAATGAAGAAAGTGCGCCAATTAGCGAATGCGCTGTATGTAGTTCTGAACGGTACATGTCCTTATTCCTCGGTTGTCATTGGTCAGCCATATTGTTATGAGGCAATGAGACATATCATGGAATAAAATCGTTTATATAGTGTAAAATGAATAAAACAGTACCAAACATGATATGCACAAGATAACTTTCCTTCTACAGTAGGGGGCGCTGCTTGCAGTCAGAATATGAAGAGGGTACAGCTCTTCAATTTGAGCTTTATTTCATTAAAATATATTCAGATGTTTCGGAGATATAGCCTTAAATATACAGTAGTTACGAAGAATGCACAACAATATAATATATATAAAAATGACATATGTTATATTGTTGAGATTTTGCCTAACAACATTATATACCAATTAGTTGAGTTTAGAACTAAAGTGAAAAAATTCGTGTTTGAAGACATACTTTTTCTACTTAGGATGAGTGTCACGTGGTCTCATCAAGACTGCAAGGGTTATATTGCTTCATGTATAACAACAGGTACTATCTTCATTTTTTAAAATTTTTTGTTGTAATGTGTGGATTCTCTCACCATTTCATCATGTTTGCAATTCTTAGGTAGTATATTTGGTTGTTGTATGGAAAACATATACAGGGTGATGCAAAATTCAAACCCATAGTATAAAAATTTTATTTGTTTTTCAAAAAATGAAGAAAGTGCGCCAATTAGCGAATGCGCTGTATGTAGTTCTGAACGGTACATGTCCTTATTCCTCGGTTGTCATTGGTCAGCCATATTGTTATGAGGCAATGAGACATATCATGGAATAAAATCGTTTATATAGTGTAAAATGAATAAAACAGTACCAAACATAATATGCACAAGATAACTTTCCTTCTACAGTAGGGGGCGCTGCTTGCATTCAGAATACGAAGAGGGTACAGCTCTTCAATTTGAGCTTTATTTCATTAAAATATATTCAGATGTTTCGGAGATATAGCCTTAAATATACAGTAGTTAGGAAGAATGCACAACAATATAATATATATAAAAATGACACATGTTATATTGTTGAGATGTTGCCTAACAACATATATATACCAATTAGTTGAGTTTAGAAGAAAAGTGAAGAAATTCATGTTTGAAGACATACTTTTTCTACTTAGGATGAGTGTCACGTGGTCTCATCAAGACTGCAAGGGTTATATTGTTTCATGTATAACAACAGGTACTATCTTCATTTTTTAAATTTTTTCTTGTAATGTGTAGATTTTCTTACCATTTTATCATGTTTGCAATTCTTAGGTAGTATATTTGGTTGTTGTATGGAAAACATATACAGGGTGATGCAAAATTCAAACCCATAGTATAAAAGTGCGCCAACTAGCAAATGCGCTGTATGTCGTTCTCAACGGAACATGTACTTATTCCTCGGTTGTCATTGGTCAGCCATATTGTTATGAGGCAATGAGACATATCATGGAATGAAGTCGTTTATATACTGTAAAAAGAATAAAACAGTACCAAACAAAATATGCACAAGATAACTTTCGTTCTACACTAGGGGACGCTTTTTGCAGTCAGAATATGAAATGGGTACAGCTCTTCAATTTGAGCTTGATTTCATTAAAATTTATTCAGAAGTTTCGGAGATATAGACTTAAATATACAGTAGTTAGGAAGAATGCAATACAATATAATATATATAAAAAATGACATATGTTATATTGTTGAGATGTTGCCTAACAACATATATATACCAATTAGTTGAGTTTAGAGGAAAAGTGAAAAAATTCGTGTTTGAAGACATACTTTTTCTACTTAGGATGAGTGTCACGTGGTCTCATCAAGACTGCAAGGGTTATATTGCTTCATGTATAACAACAGGTACTATCTTCATTTTTTAAAATTTTTTGTTGTAATGTGTAGATTCTCTCACCATTTCATCATGTTTGCAATTCTTAGGTAGTATATTTGGTTGTTGTATGGAAAACATATACAGGGTGATGCAAAATTCAAACCCATAGTATAAAAATTTTATTTGTTTTTCAAAAAATGAAGAAAGTGCGCCAATTAGCGAATGCGCTGTATATAGTTCTGAACGGTACATGTCCTTATTCCTCGGTTGTCATTGGTCAGCCATATTGTTATGAGGCAATGAGACATATCATGGAATAAAATCGTTTATATAGTGTAAAATGAATAAAACAGTACCAAACATAATATGCACAAGATAACTTTCCTTCTACAGTAGGGGGCGCTGCTTGCAGTCAGAATACGAAGAGGGTACAGCCCTTCAATTTGAGCTTTATTTCATTAAAATATATTCAGATGTTTCGGAGATATAGCCTTAAATATACAGTAGTTAGGAAGAATGCACAACAATATAATATATATAAAAATGACACATGTTATATTGTTGAGATGTTGCCTAACAACATATATATACCAATTAGTTGAGTTTAGAAGAAAAGTGAAGAAATTCATGTTTGAAGACATACTTTTTCTACTTAGGATGAGTGTCACGTGGTCTCATCAAGACTGCAAGGGTTATATTGTTTCATGTATAACAACAGGTACTATCTTCATTTTTTAAATTTTTTCTTGTAATGTGTAGATTTTCTTACCATTTTATCATGTTTGCAATTCTTAGGTAGTATATTTGGTTGTTGTATGGAAAACATATACAGGGTGATGCAAAATTCAAACCCATAGTATAAAAGTGCGCCAACTAGCAAATGCGCTGTATGTCGTTCTCAACGGAACATGTACTTATTCCTCGGTTGTCATTGGTCAGCCATATTGTTATGAGGCAATGAGACATATCATGGAATGAAGTCGTTTATATACTGTAAAAAGAATAAAACAGTACCAAACAAAATATGCACAAGATAACTTTCGTTCTACACTAGGGGACGCTGTTTGCAGTCAGAATATGAAATGGGTACAGCTCTTCAATTTGAGCTTGATTTCATTAAAATTTATTCAGAAGTTTCGGAGATATAGACTTAAATATACAGTAGTTAGGAAGAATGCAATACAATATAATATATATAAAAAATGACATATGTTATATTGTTGAGATGTTGCCTAACAACATATATATACCAATTAGTTGAGTTTAGAGGAAAAGTGAAAAAATTCGTGTTTGAAGACATACTTTTTCTACTTAGGATGAGTGTCACGTGGTCTCATCAAGACTGCAAGGGTTATATTGCTTCATGTATAACAACAGGTACTATCTTCATTTTTTAAAATTTTTTGTTGTAATGTGTAGATTCTCTCACCATTTCATCATGTTTGCAATTCTTAGGTAGTATATTTGGTTGTTGTATGGAAAACATATACAGGGTGATGCAAAATTCAAACCCATAGTATAAAAATTTTATTTGTTTTTCAAAAAATGAAGAAAGTGCGCCAATTAGCGAATGCGCTGTATGTAGTTCTGAACGGTACATGTCCTTATTCCTCGGTTGTCATTGGTCAGCCATATTGTTATGAGGCAATGAGACATATCATGGAATAAAATCGTTTATATAGTGTAAAATGAATAAAACAGTACCAAACATGATATGCACAAGATAACTTTCCTTCTACAGTAGGGGGCCCTGCTTGCAGTCAGAATATGAAGAGGGTACAGCTCTTCAATTTGAGCTTTATTTCATTAAAATATATTCAGATGTTTCGGAGATATAGCCTTAAATATACAGTAGTTAGGAAGAATGCACAACAATATAATATATATAAAAATGACACATGTTATATTGTTGAGATGTTGCCTAACAACATATATATACCAATTAGTTGAGTTTAGAAGAAAAGTGAAGAAATTCATGTTTGAAGACATACTTTTTCTACTTAGGATGAGTGTCACGTGGTCTCATCAAGACTGCAAGGGTTATATTGTTTCATGTATAACAACAGGTACTATCTTCATTTTTTAAATTTTTTCTTGTAATGTGTAGATTTTCTTACCATTTTATCATGTTTGCAATTCTTAGGTAGTATATTTGGTTGTTGTACGGAAAACATATACAGGGTGATGCAAAATTCAAACCCATAGTATAAAAGTGCGCCAACTAGCAAATGCGCTGTATGTCGTTCTCAACGGAACATGTACTTATTCCTCGGTTGTCATTGGTCAGCCATATTGTTATGAGGCAATGAGACATATCATGGAATGAAGTCGTTTATATACTGTAAAAAGAATAAAACAGTACCAAACAAAATATGCACAAGATAACTTTCGTTCTACACTAGGGGACGCTGTTTGCAGTCAGAATATGAAATGGGTACAGCTCTTCAATTTGAGCTTGATTTCATTAAAATTTATTCAGAAGTTTCGGAGATATAGACTTAAATATACAGTAGTTAGGAAGAATGCAATACAATATATATAAAAAATGACATATGTTATATTGTTGAGATGTTGCCTAACAACATATATATACCAATTAGTTGAGTTTAGAGGAAAAGTGAAAAAATTCGTGTTTGAAGACATACTTTTTCTACTTAGGATGAGTGTCACGTGGTCTCATCAAGACTGCAAGTGTTATATTGCTTCATGTATAACAACAGGTACTATCTTCATTTTTTAAAATTTTTTGTTGTAATGTGTAGATTTTCTTACCATTTTATCATGTTTGCAATTCTTAGGTAGTATATTTGGTTGTTGTATGGAAAACATATACAGGGTGATGCAAAATTCAAACCCATAGTATAAAAATTTTATTTGTTTTTCAAAAAATGAAGAAAGTGCGCCAATTAGCGAATGCGCTGTATGTAGTTCTGAACGGTACATGTCCTTATTCCTCGGTTGTCATTGGTCAGCCATATTGTTATGAGGCAATGAGACATATCATGGAATAAAATCGTTTATATAGTGTAAAATGAATAAAACAGTACCAAACATGATATGCACAAGATAACTTTCCTTCTACAGTAGGGGGCGCTGCTTGCAGTCAGAATATGAAGAGGGTACAGCTCTTCAATTTGAGCTTTATTTCATTAAAATATATTCAGATGTTTCGGAGATATAGCCTTAAATATACAGTAGTTACGAAGAATGCACAACAATATAATATATATAAAAATGACATATGTTATATTGTTGAGATTTTGCCTAACAACATTATATACCAATTAGTTGAGTTTAGAACTAAAGTGAAAAAATTCGTGTTTGAAGACATACTTTTTCTACTTAGGATGAGTGTCACGTGGTCTCATCAAGACTGCAAGGGTTATATTGCTTCATGTATAACAACAGGTACTATCTTCATTTTTTAAAATTTTTTGTTGTAATGTGTAGATTTTCTTACCATTTTATCATGTTTGCAATTCTTAGGTAGTATATTTGGTTGTTGTATGGAAAACATATACAGGGTGATGCAAAATTCAAACCCATAGTATAAAAATTTTATTTGTTTTTCCAAAAAATGAAGAAAGTGCGCCAATTAGCGAATGCGCTGTATGTAGTTCTGAACGGTACATGTCCTTATTCCTCGGTTGTCATTGGTCAGCCATATTGTTATGAGGCAATGAGACATATCATGGAATAAAATCGTTTATATAGTGTAAAATGAATAAAACAGTACCAAACATGATATGCACAAGATAACTTTCCTTCTACAGTAGGGGGCGCTGCTTGCAGTCAGAATATGAAGAGGGTACAGCTCTTCAATTTGAGCTTTATTTCATTAAAATATATTCAGATGTTTCGGAGATATAGCCTTAAATATACAGTAGTTACGAAGAATGCACAACAATATAATATACATAAAAATGACATATGTTATATTGTTGAGATTTTGCCTAACAACATTATATACCAATTAGTTGAGTTTAGAACTAAAGTGAAAAAATTCGTGTTTGAAGACATACCTTTTCTACTTAGGATGAGTGTCACGTGGTCTCATCAAGACTGCAAGGGTTATATTGCTTCATGTATAACAACAGGTACTATCTTCATTTTTTAAAATTTTTTGTTGTAATGTGTAGATTTTCTCACCATTTCATCATGTTTGCAATTCTTAGGTAGTATATTTGGTTGTTGTATGGAAAACATATACAGGGTGATTCAAAATTCAAACCCATAGTATAAAAATTTTATTTGTTTTTCAAAAAATGAAGAAAGTGCGCCAATTAGCGAATGCGCTGTATGTAGTTCTGAACGGTACATGTCCTTATTCCTCGGTTGTCATTGGTCAGCCATATTGTTATGAGGCAATGAGACATATCATGGAATAAAATCGTTTATATAGTGTAAAATGAATAAAACAGTACCAAACATGATATGCACAAGATAACTTTCCTTCTACAGTAGGGGGCGCTGCTTGCAGTCAGAATATGAAGAGGGTACAGCTCTTCAATTTGAGCTTTATTTCATTAAAATATATTCAGATGTTTCGGAGATATAGCCTTAAATATACAGTAGTTAGGAAGAATGCACAACAATATAATATATATAAAAATGACACATGTTATATTGTTGAGATGTTGCCTAACAACATATATATACCAATTAGTTGAGTTTAGAAGAAAAGTGAAGAAATTCATGTTTGAAGACATACTTTTTCTACTTAGGATGAGTGTCACGTGGTCTCATCAAGACTGCAAGGGTTATATTGTTTCATGTATAACAACAGGTACTATCTTCATTTTTTAAATTTTTTCTTGTAATGTGTAGATTTTCTTACCATTTTATCATGTTTGCAATTCTTAGGTAGTATATTTGGTTGTTGTATGGAAAACATATACAGGGTGATGCAAAATTCAAACCCATAGTATAAAAGTGCGCCAACTAGCAAATGCGCTGTATGTCGTTCTCAACGGAACATGTACTTATTCCTCGGTTGTCATTGGTCAGCCATATTGTTATGAGGCAATGAGACATATCATGGAATGAAGTCGTTTATATACTGTAAAAAGAATAAAACAGTACCAAACAAAATATGCACAAGATAACTTTCGTTCTACACTAGGGGACGCTGTTTGCAGTCAGAATATGAAATGGGTACAGCTCTTCAATTTGAGCTTTATTTCATTAAAATATATTCAGATGTTTCGGAGATATAGCCTGAAATATACAGTAGTTAGGAAGAATGCACAACAATATAATATATATAAAAATGACACATGTTATATTGTTGAGATGTTGCCTAACAACATATATATACCAATTAGTTGAGTTTAGAGGAAAAGTGAAAAAATTCGTGTTTGAAGACATACTTTTTCTACTTAGGATGAGTGTCACGTGGTCTCATCAAGACTGCAAGTGTTATATTGCTTCATGTATAACAACAGGTACTATCTTCATTTTTTAAAATTTTTTGTTGTAATGTGTAGATTTTCTTACCATTTTATCATGTTTGCAATTCTTAGGTAGTATATTTGGTTGTTGTATGGAAAACATATACAGGGTGATGCAAAATTCAAACCCATAGTATAAAAATTTTATTTGTTTTTCAAAAAATGAAGAAAGTGCGCCAATTAGCGAATGCGCTGTATGTAGTTCTGAACGGTACATGTCCTTATTCCTCGGTTGTCATTGGTCAGCCATATTGTTATGAGGCAATGAGACATATCATGGAATAAAATCGTTTATATAGTGTAAAATGAATAAAACAGTACCAAACATGATATGCACAAGATAACTTTCCTTCTACAGTAGGGGGCGCTGCTTGCAGTCAGAATATGAAGAGGGTACAGCTCTTCAATTTGAGCTTTATTTCATTAAAATATATTCAGATGTTTCGGAGATATAGCCTTAAATATACAGTAGTTAGGAAGAATGCACAACAATATAATATATATAAAAATGACATATGTTATATTGTTGAGATTTTGCCTAACAACATTATGTACCAATTAGTTGAGTTTAGAACTAAAGTGAAAAAATTCGTGTTTGAAGACATACTTTTTCTACTTAGGATGAGTGTCACGTGGTCTCATCAAGACTGCAAGGGTTATATTGCTTCATGTATAACAACAGGTACTATCTTCATTTTTTAAAATTTTTTGTTGTAATGTGTAGATTCTCTCCCCATTTCATCATGTTTGCAATTCTTAGGTAGTATATTTGGTTGTTGTATGGAAAACATATACAGGGTGATGCAAAATTCAAACCCATAGTATAAAAATTTTATTTGTTTTTCAAAAAATGAAGAAAGTGCGCCAATTAGCGAATGCGCTGTATGTAGTTCTGAACGGTACATGTCCTTATTCCTCGGTTGTCATTGGTCAGCCATATTGTTATGAGGCAATGAGACATATCATGGAATAAAATCGTTTATATAGTGTAAAATGAATAAAACAGTACCAAACATGATATGCACAAGATAACTTTCCTTCTACAGTAGGGGGCGCTGCTTGCAGTCAGAATATGAAGAGGGTACAGCTCTTCAATTTGAGCTTTATTTCATTAAAATATATTCAGATGTTTCGGAGATATAGCCTTAAATATACAGTAGTTAGGAAGAATGCACAACAATATAATATATATAAAAATGACACATGTTATATTGTTGAGATGTTGCCTAACAACATATATATACCAATTAGTTGAGTTTAGAAGAAAAGTGAAGAAATTCATGTTTGAAGACATACTTTTTCTACTTAGGATGAGTGTCACGTGGTCTCATCAAGACTGCAAGGGTTATATTGTTTCATGTATAACAACAGGTACTATCTTCATTTCTTAAATTTTTTCTTGTAATGTGTAGATTTTCTTACCATTTTATCATGTTTGCAATTCTTAGGTAGTATATTTGGTTGTTGTATGGAAAACATATACAGGGTGATGCAAAATTCAAACCCATAGTATAAAAGTGCGCCAACTAGCAAATGCGCTGTATGTCGTTCTCAACGGAACATGTACTTATTCCTCGGTTGTCATTGGTCAGCCATATTGTTATGAGGCAATGAGACATATCATGGAATGAAGTCGTTTATATACTGTAAAAAGAATAAAACAGTACCAAACAAAATATGCACAAGATAACTTTCGTTCTACACTAGGGGACGCTGTTTGCAGTCAGAATATGAAATGGGTACAGCTCTTCAATTTGAGCTTGATTTCATTAAAATTTATTCAGAAGTTTCGGAGATATAGACTTAAATATACAGTAGTTAGGAAGAATGCAATACAATATAATATATATAAAAAATGACATATGTTATATTGTTGAGATGTTGCCTAACAACATATATATACCAATTAGTTGAGTTTAGAGGAAAAGTGAAAAAATTCGTGTTTGAAGACATACTTTTTCTACTTAGGATGAGTGTCACGTGGTCTCATCAAGACTGCAAGTGTTATATTGCTTCATGTATAACAACAGGTACTATCTTCATTTTTTAAAATTTTTTGTTGTAATGTGTAGATTTTCTTACCATTTTATCATGTTTGCAATTCTTAGGTAGTATATTTGGTTGTTGTATGGAAAACATATACAGGGTGATGCAAAATTCAAACCCATAGTATAAAAATTTTATTTGTTTTTCAAAAAATGAAGAAAGTGCGCCAATTAGCGAATGCGCTGTATGTAGTTCTGAACGGTACATGTCCTTATTCCTCGGTTGTCATTGGTCAGCCATATTGTTATGAGGCAATGAGACATATCATGGAATAAAATCGTTTATATAGTGTAAAATGAATAAAACAGTACCAAACATGATATGCACAAGATAACTTTCCTTCTACAGTAGGGGGCGCTGCTTGCAGTCAGAATATGAAGAGGGTACAGCTCTTCAATTTGAGCTTTATTTCATTAAAATATATTCAGATGTTTCGGAGATATAGCCTTAAATATACAGTAGTTAGGAAGAATGCACAACAATATAATATATATAAAAATGACACATGTTATATTGTTGAGATGTTGCCTAACAACATATATATACCAATTAGTTGAGTTTAGAAGAAAAGTGAAGAAATTCATGTTTGAAGACATACTTTTTCTACTTAGGATGAGTGTCACGTGGTCTCATCAAGACTGCAAGGGTTATATTGTTTCATGTATAACAACAGGTACTATCTTCATTTCTTAAATTTTTTCTTGTAATGTGTAGATTTTCGTACCATTTTATCATGTTTGCAATTCTTAGGTAGTATATTTGGTTGTTGTATGGAAAACATATACAGGGTGATGCAAAATTCAAACCCATAGTATAAAAGTGCGCCAACTAGCAAATGCGCTGTATGTCGTTCTCAACGGAACATGTACTTATTCCTCGGTTGTCATTGGTCAGCCATATTGTTATGAGGCAATGAGACATATCATGGAATGAAGTCGTTTATATACTGTAAAAAGAATAAAACAGTACCAAACAAAATATGCACAAGATAACTTTCGTTCTACACTAGGGGACGCTGTTTGCAGTCAGAATATGAAATGGGTACAGCTCTTCAATTTGAGCTTGATTTCATTAAAATTTATTCAGAAGTTTCGGAGATATAGACTTAAATATACAGTAGTTAGGAAGAACGCAATACAATATAATATATATAAAAAATGACATATGTTATATTGTTGAGATGTTGCCTAACAACATATATATACCAATTAGTTGAGTTTAGAGGAAAAGTGAAAAAACTCGTGTTTGAAGACATACTTTTTCTACTTAGGATGAGTGTCACGTGGTCTCATCAAGACTGCAAGTGTTATATTGCTTCATGTATAACAACAGGTACTATCTTCATTTTTTAAAATTTTTTGTTGTAATGTGTAGATTTTCTTACCATTTTATCATGTTTGCAATTCTTAGGTAGTATATTTGGTTGTTGTATGGAAAACATATACAGGGTGATGCAAAATTCAAACCCATAGTATAAAAATTTTATTTGTTTTTCAAAAAATGAAGAAAGTGCGCCAATTAGCGAATGCGCTGTATGTAGTTCTGAACGGTACATGTCCTTATTCCTCGGTTGTCATTGGTCAGCCATATTGTTATGAGGCAATGAGACATATCATGGAATAAAATCGTTTATATAGTGTAAAATGAATAAAACAGTACCAAACATGATATGCACAAGATAACTTTCCTTCTACAGTAGGGGGCGCTGCTTGCAGTCAGAATATGAAGAGGGTACAGCTCTTCAATTTGAGCTTTATTTCATTAAAATATATTCAGATGTTTCGGAGATATAGCCTTAAATATACAGTAGTTAGGAAGAATGCACAACAATATAATATATATAAAAATGACACATGTTATATTGTTGAGATGTTGCCTAACAACATATATATACCAATTAGTTGAGTTTAGAAGAAAAGTGAAGAAATTCATGTTTGAAGACATACTTTTTCTACTTAGGATGAGTGTCACGTGGTCTCATCAAGACTGCAAGGGTTATATTGTTTCATGTATAACAACAGGTACTATCTTCATTTCTTAAATTTTTTCTTGTAATGTGTAGATTTTCGTACCATTTTATCATGTTTGCAATTCTTAGGTAGTATATTTGGTTGTTGTATGGAAAACATATACAGGGTGATGCAAAATTCAAACCCATAGTATAAAAGTGCGCCAACTAGCAAATGCGCTGTATGTCGTTCTCAACGGAACATGTACTTATTCCTCGGTTGTCATTGGTCAGCCATATTGTTATGAGGCAATGAGACATATCATGGAATGAAGTCGTTTATATACTGTAAAAAGAATAAAACAGTACCAAACAAAATATGCACAAGATAACTTTCGTTCTACACTAGGGGACGCTGTTTGCAGTCAGAATATGAAATGGGTACAGCTCTTCAATTTGAGCTTGATTTCATTAAAATTTATTCAGAAGTTTCGGAGATATAGACTTAAATATACAGTAGTTAGGAAGAACGCAATACAATATAATATATATAAAAAATGACATATGTTATATTGTTGAGATGTTGCCTAACAACATATATATACCAATTAGTTGAGTTTAGAGGAAAAGTGAAAAAACTCGTGTTTGAAGACATACTTTTTCTACTTAGGATGAGTGTCACGTGGTCTCATCAAGACTGCAAGTGTTATATTGCTTCATGTATAACAACAGGTACTATCTTCATTTTTTAAAATTTTTTGTTGTAATGTGTAGATTTTCTTACCATTTTATCATGTTTGCAATTCTTAGGTAGTATATTTGGTTGTTGTATGGAAAACATATACAGGGTGATGCAAAATTCAAACCCATAGTATAAAAATTTTATTTGTTTTTCAAAAAATGAAGAAAGTGCGCCAATTAGCGAATGCGCTGTATGTAGTTCTGAACGGTACATGTCCTTATTCCTCGGTTGTCATTGGTCAGCCATATTGTTATGAGGCAATGAGACATATCATGGAATAAAATCGTTTATATAGTGTAAAATGAATAAAACAGTACCAAACATGATATGCACAAGATAACTTCCCTTCTACAGTAGGGGGCGCTGCTTGCAGTCAGAATATGAAGAGGGTACAGCTCTTCAATTTGAGCTTTATTTCATTAAAATATATTCAGATGTTTCGGAGATATAGCCTTAAATATACAGTAGTTAGGAAGAATGCACAACAATATAATATATATAAAAATGACATATGTTATATTGTTGAGATTTTGCCTAACAACATTATATACCAATTAGTTGAGTTTAGAACTAAAGTGAAAAAATTCGTGTTTGAAGACATACTTTTTCTACTTAGGATGAGTGTCACGTGGTCTCATCAAGACTGCAAGGGTTATATTGCTTCATGTATAACAACAGGTACTATCTTCATTTTTTAAAATTTTTTGTTGTAATGTGTAGATTCTCTCACCATTTCATCATGTTTGCAATTCTTAGGTAGTATATTTGGTTGTTGTATGGAAAACATATACAGGGTGATGCAAAATTCAAACCCATAGTATAAAAATTTTATTTGTTTTTCAAAAAATGAAGAAAGTGCGCCAATTAGCGAATGCGCTGTATGTAGTTCTGAACGGTACATGTCCTTATTCCTCGGTTGTCATTGGTCAGCCATATTGTTATGAGGCAATGAGACATATCATGGAATAAAATCGTTTATATAGTGTAAAATGAATAAAACAGTACCAAACATGATATGCACAAGATAACTTTCCTTCTACAGTAGGGGGCGCTGCTTGCAGTCAGAATATGA
This sequence comes from Thermobia domestica, assembly GCF_964235325.1. Classification (NCBI taxonomy): domain Eukaryota; kingdom Metazoa; phylum Arthropoda; class Insecta; order Zygentoma; family Lepismatidae; genus Thermobia; species Thermobia domestica. Next base: position 29,718 of record NW_027656809.1, read on the forward strand.
AGAGGGTACAGCTCTTCAATTTGAGCTCTATTTCATTAAAATATATTCAGATGTTTCGGAGATATAGCCTTAAATATACAGTAGTTAGGAAGAATGCACAACAATATAATATATATAAAAATGACACATGTTATATTGTTGAGATGTTGCCTAACAACATATATATACCAATTAGTTGAGTTTAGAAGAAAAGTGAAGAAATTCATGTTTGAAGACATACTTTTTCTACTTAGGATGAGTGTCACGTGGTCTCATCAAGACTGCAAGTTTTATATTGTTTCATGTATAACAACAGGTACTATCTTCATTTTTTAAATTTTTTCTTGTAATGTGTAGATTTTCTTACCATTTTATCATGTTTGCAATTCTTAGGTAGTATATTTGGTTGTTGTATGGAAAACATATACAGGGTGATGCAAAATTCAAACCCATAGTATAAAAGTGCGCCAACTAGCAAATGCGCTGTATGTCGTTCTCAACGGAACATGTACTTATTCCTCGGTTGTCATTGGTCAGCCATATTGTTATGAGGCAATGAGACATATCATGGAATGAAGTCGTTTATATACTGTAAAAAGAATAAAACAGTACCAAACAAAATATGCACAAGATAACTTTCGTTCTACACTAGGGGACGCTGTTTGCAGTCAGAATATGAAATGGGTACAGCTCTTCAATTTGAGCTTGATTTCATTAAAATATATTCAGATGTTTCGGAGATAGCCTTAAATATACAGTAGTTAGGAAGAATGCACAACAATATAATATATATAAAAATGACACATGTTATATTGTTGAGATGTTGCCTAACAACATATATATACCAATTAGTTGAGTTTAGAGGAAAAGTGAAAAAATTCGTGTTTGAAGACATACTTTTTCTACTTAGGATGAGTGTCACGTGGTCTCATCAAGACTGCAAGTGTTATATTGCTTCATGTATAACAACAGGTACTATCTTCATTTTTTAAAATTTTTTGTTGTAATGTGTAGATTTTCTTACCATTTTATCATGTTTGCAATTCTTAGGTAGTATATTTGGTTGTTGTATGGAAAACATATACAGGGTGATGCAAAATTCAAACCCATAGCATAAAAATTTTATTTGTTTTTCAAAAAATGAAGAAAGTGCGCCAATTAGCGAATGCGCTGTATGTAGTTCTGAACGGTACATGTCCTTATTCCTCGGTTGTCATTGGTCAGCCATATTGTTATGAGGCAATGAGACATATCATGGAATAAAATCGTTTATATAGTGTAAAATGAATAAAACAGTACCAAACATGATATGCACAAGATAACTTTCCTTCTACAGTAGGGGGCGCTGCTTGCAGTCAGAATATGAAGAGGGTACAGCTCTTCAATTTGAGCTTTATTTCATTAAAATATATTCAGATGTTTCGGAGATATAGCCTTAAATATACAGTAGTTAGGAAGAATGCACAACAATATAATATATATAAAAATGACATATGTTATATTGTTGAGATTTTGCCTAACAACATTATATACCAATTAGTTGAGTTTAGAACTAAAGTGAAAAAATTCGTGTTTGAAGACATACTTTTTCTACTTAGGATGAGTGTCACGTGGTCTCATCAAGACTGCAAGGGTTATATTGCTTCATGTATAACAACAGGTACTATCTTCATTTTTTAAAATTTTTTGTTGTAATGTGTAGATTCTCTCCCCATTTCATCATGTTTGCAATTCTTAGGTAGTATATTTGGTTGTTGTATGGAAAACATATACAGGGTGATGCAAAATTCAAACCCATAGTATAAAAATTTTATTTGTTTTTCAAAAAATGAAGAAAGTGCGCCAATTAGCGAATGCGCTGTATGTAGTTCTGAACGGTACATGTCCTTATTCCTCGGTTGTCATTGGTCAGCCATATTGTTATGAGGCAATGAGACATATCATGGAATAAAATCGTTTATATAGTGTAAAATGAATAAAACAGTACCAAACATGATATGCACAAGATAACTTTCCTTCTACAGTAGGGGGCGCTGCTTGCAGTCAGAATATGAAGAGGGTACAGCTCTTCAATTTGAGCTTTATTTCATTAAAATATATTCAGATGTTTCGGAGATATAGCCTTAAATATACAGTAGTTAGGAAGAATGCACAACAATATAATATATATAAAAATGACACATGTTATATTGTTGAGATGTTGCCTAACAACATATATATACCAATTAGTTGAGTTTAGAAGAAAAGTGAAGAAATTCATGTTTGAAGACATACTTTTTCTACTTAGGATGAGTGTCACGTGGTCTCATCAAGACTGCAAGGGTTATATTGTTTCATGTATAACAACAGGTACTATCTTCATTTCTTAAATTTTTTCTTGTAATATGTAGATTTTCTTACCATTTTATCATGTTTGCAATTCTTAGGTAGTATATTTGGTTGTTGTATGGAAAACATATACAGGGTGATGCAAAATTCAAACCCATAGTATAAAAGTGCGCCAACTAGCAAATGCGCTGTATGTCGTTCTCAACGGAACATGTACTTATTCCTCGGTTGTCATTGGTCAGCCATATTGTTATGAGGCAATGAGACATATCATGGAATGAAGTCGTTTATATACTGTAAAAAGAATAAAACAGTACCAAACAAAATATGCACAAGATAACTTTCGTTCTACACTAGGGGACGCTGTTTGCAGTCAGAATATGAAATGGGTACAGCTCTTCAATTTGAGCTTGATTTCATTAAAATTTATTCAGAAGTTTCGGAGATATAGACTTAAATATACAGTAGTTAGGAAGAATGCAATACAATATAATATATATAAAAAATGACATATGTTATATTGTTGAGATGTTGCCTAACAACATATATATACCAATTAGTTGAGTTTAGAGGAAAAGTGAAAAAATTCGTGTTTGAAGACATACTTTTTCTACTTAGGATGAGTGTCACGTGGTCTCATCAAGACTGCAAGTGTTATATTGCTTCATGTATAACAACAGGTACTATCTTCATTTTTTAAAATTTTTTGTTGTAATGTGTAGATTTTCTTACCATTTTATCATGTTTGCAATTCTTAGGTAGTATATTTGGTTGTTGTATGGAAAACATATACAGGGTGATGCAAAATTCAAACCCATAGTATAAAAATTTTATTTGTTTTTCAAAAAATGAAGAAAGTGCGCCAATTAGCGAATGCGCTGTATGTAGTTCTGAACGGTACATGTCCTTATTCCTCGGTTGTCATTGGTCAGCCATATTGTTATGAGGCAATGAGACATATCATGGAATAAAATCGTTTATATAGTGTAAAATGAATAAAACAGTACCAAACATGATATGCACAAGATAACTTTCCTTCTACAGTAGGGGGCGCTGCTTGCAGTCAGAATATGAAGAGGGTACAGCTCTTCAATTTGAGCTTTATTTCATTAAAATATATTCAGATGTTTCGGAGATATAGCCTTAAATATACAGTAGTTAGGAAGAATGCACAACAATATAATATATATAAAAATGACACATGTTATATTGTTGAGATGTTGCCTAACAACATATATATACCAATTAGTTGAGTTTAGAAGAAAAGTGAAGAAATTCATGTTTGAAGACATACTTTTTCTACTTAGGATGAGTGTCACGTGGTCTCATCAAGACTGCAAGGGTTATATTGTTTCATGTATAACAACAGGTACTATCTTCATTTCTTAAATTTTTTCTTGTAATGTGTAGATTTTCGTACCATTTTATCATGTTTGCAATTCTTAGGTAGTATATTTGGTTGTTGTATGGAAAACATATACAGGGTGATGCAAAATTCAAACCCATAGTATAAAAGTGCGCCAACTAGCAAATGCGCTGTATGTCGTTCTCAACGGAACATGTACTTATTCCTCGGTTGTCATTGGTCAGCCATATTGTTATGAGGCAATGAGACATATCATGGAATGAAGTCGTTTATATACTGTAAAAAGAATAAAACAGTACCAAACAAAATATGCACAAGATAACTTTCGTTCTACACTAGGGGACGCTGTTTGCAGTCAGAATATGAAATGGGTACAGCTCTTCAATTTGAGCTTGATTTCATTAAAATTTATTCAGAAGTTTCGGAGATATAGACTTAAATATACAGTAGTTAGGAAGAACGCAATACAATATAATATATATAAAAAATGACATATGTTATATTGTTGAGATGTTGCCTAACAACATATATATACCAATTAGTTGAGTTTAGAGGAAAAGTGAAAAAACTCGTGTTTGAAGACATACTTTTTCTACTTAGGATGAGTGTCACGTGGTCTCATCAAGACTGCAAGTGTTATATTGCTTCATGTATAACAACAGGTACTATCTTCATTTTTTAAAATTTTTTGTTGTAATGTGTAGATTTTCTTACCATTTTATCATGTTTGCAATTCTTAGGTAGTATATTTGGTTGTTGTATGGAAAACATATACAGGGTGATGCAAAATTCAAACCCATAGTATAAAAATTTTATTTGTTTTTCAAAAAATGAAGAAAGTGCGCCAATTAGCGAATGCGCTGTATGTAGTTCTGAACGGTACATGTCCTTATTCCTCGGTTGTCATTGGTCAGCCATATTGTTATGAGGCAATGAGACATATCATGGAATAAAATCGTTTATATAGTGTAAAATGAATAAAACAGTACCAAACATGATATGCACAAGATAACTTCCCTTCTACAGTAGGGGGCGCTGCTTGCAGTCAGAATATGAAGAGGGTACAGCTCTTCAATTTGAGCTTTATTTCATTAAAATATATTCAGATGTTTCGGAGATATAGCCTTAAATATACAGTAGTTAGGAAGAATGCACAACAATATAATATATATAAAAATGACATATGTTATATTGTTGAGATTTTGCCTAACAACATTATATACCAATTAGTTGAGTTTAGAACTAAAGTGAAAAAATTCGTGTTTGAAGACATACTTTTTCTACTTAGGATGAGTGTCACGTGGTCTCATCAAGACTGCAAGGGTTATATTGCTTCATGTATAACAACAGGTACTATCTTCATTTTTTAAAATTTTTTGTTGTAATGTGTAGATTCTCTCACCATTTCATCATGTTTGCAATTCTTAGGTAGTATATTTGGTTGTTGTATGGAAAACATATACAGGGTGATGCAAAATTCAAACCCATAGTATAAAAATTTTATTTGTTTTTCAAAAAATGAAGAAAGTGCGCCAATTAGCGAATGCGCTGTATGTAGTTCTGAACGGTACATGTCCTTATTCCTCGGTTGTCATTGGTCAGCCATATTGTTATGAGGCAATGAGACATATCATGGAATAAAATCGTTTATATAGTGTAAAATGAATAAAACAGTACCAAACATGATATGCACAAGATAACTTTCCTTCTACAGTAGGGGGCGCTGCTTGCAGTCAGAATATGAAGAGGGTACAGCTCTTCAATTTGAGCTTTATTTCATTAAAATATATTCAGATGTTTCGGAGATATAGCCTTAAATATACAGTAGTTAGGAAGAATGCACAACAATATAATATATATAAAAATGACACATGTTATATTGTTGAGATGTTGCCTAACAACATATATATACCAATTAGTTGAGTTTAGAAGAAAAGTGAAGAAATTCATGTTTGAAGACATACTTTTTCTACTTAGGATGAGTGTCACGTGGTCTCATCAAGACTGCAAGTTTTATATTGTTTCATGTATAACAACAGGTACTATCTTCATTTTTTAAATTTTTTCTTGTAATGTGTAGATTTTCTTACCATTTTATCATGTTTGCAATTCTTAGGTAGTATATTTGGTTGTTGTATGGAAAACATATACAGGGTGATGCAAAATTCAAACCCATAGTATAAAAGTGCGCCAACTAGCAAATGCGCTGTATGTCGTTCTCAACGGAACATGTACTTATTCCTCGGTTGTCATTGGTCAGCCATATTGTTATGAGGCAATGAGACATATCATGGAATGAAGTCGTTTATATACTGTAAAAAGAATAAAACAGTACCAAACAAAATATGCACAAGATAACTTTCGTTCTACACTAGGGGACGCTGTTTGCAGTCAGAATATGAAATGGGTACAGCTCTTCAATTTGAGCTTGATTTCATTAAAATATATTCAGATGTTTCGGAGATATAGCCTTAAATATACAGTAGTTAGGAAGAATGCACAACAATATAATATATATAAAAATGACACATGTTATATTGTTGAGATGTTGCCTAACAACATATATATACCAATTAGTTGAGTTTAGAGGAAAAGTGAAAAAATTCGTGTTTGAAGACATACTTTTTCTACTTAGGATGAGTGTCACGTGGTCTCATCAAGACTGCAAGTGTTATATTGCTTCATGTATAACAACAGGTACTATCTTCATTTTTTAAAATTTTTTGTTGTAATGTGTAGATTTTCTTACCATTTTATCATGTTTGCAATTCTTAGGTAGTATATTTGGTTGTTGTATGGAAAACATATACAAGGTGATGCAAAATTCAAACCCATAGTATAAAAATTTTATTTGTTTTTCAAAAAATGAAGAAAGTGCGCCAATTAGCGAATGCGCTGTATGTAGTTCTGAACGGTACATGTCCTTATTCCTCGGTTGTCATTGGTCAGCCATATTGTTATGAGGCAATGAGACATATCATGGAATAAAATCGTTTATATAGTGTAAAATGAATAAAACAGTACCAAACATGATATGCACAAGATAACTTCCCTTCTACAGTAGGGGGCGCTGCTTGCAGTCAGAATATGAAGAGGGTACAGCTCTTCAATTTGAGCTTTATTTCATTAAAATATATTCAGATGTTTCGGAGATATAGCCTTAAATATACAGTAGTTAGGAAGAATGCACAACAATATAATATATATAAAAATGACATATGTTATATTGTTGAGATTTTGCCTAACAACATTATATACCAATTAGTTGAGTTTAGAACTAAAGTGAAAAAATTCGTGTTTGAAGACATACTTTTTCTACTTAGGATGAGTGTCACGTGGTCTCATCAAGACTGCAAGGGTTATATTGCTTCATGTATAACAACAGGTACTATCTTCATTTTTTAAAATTTTTTGTTGTAATGTGTAGATTCTCTCCCCATTTCATCATGTTTGCAATTCTTAGGTAGTATATTTGGTTGTTGTATGGAAAACATATACAGGGTGATGCAAAATTCAAACCCATAGTATAAAAATTTTCTTTGTTTTTCAAAAAATGAAGAAAGTGCGCCAATTAGCGAATGCGCTGTATGTAGTTCTGAACGGTACATGTCCTTATTCCTCGGTTGTCATTGGTCAGCCATATTGTTATGAGGCAATGAGACATATCATGGAATAAAATCGTTTATATAGTGTAAAATGAATAAAACAGTACCAAACATGATATGCACAAGATAACTTTCCTTCTACAGTAGGGGGCGCTGCTTGCAGTCAGAATATGAAGAGGGTACAGCTCTTCAATTTGAGCTTTATTTCATTAAAATATATTCAGATGTTTCGGAGATATAGCCTTAAATATACAGTAGTTAGGAAGAATGCACAACAATATAATATATATAAAAATGACACATGTTATATTGTTGAGATGTTGCCTAACAACATATATATACCAATTAGTTGAGTTTAGAAGAAAAGTGAAGAAATTCATGTTTGAAGACATACTTTTTCTACTTAGGATGAGTGTCACGTGGTCTCATCAAGACTGCAAGGGTTATATTGTTTCATGTATAACAACAGGTACTATCTTCATTTCTTAAATTTTTTCTTGTAATGTGTAGATTTTCTTACCATTTTATCATGTTTGCAATTCTTAGGTAGTATATTTGGTTGTTGTATGGAAAACATATACAGGGTGATGCAAAATTCAAACCCATAGTATAAAAGTGCGCCAACTAGCAAATGCGCTGTATGTCGTTCTCAACGGAACATGTACTTATTCCTCGGTTGTCATTGGTCAGCCATATTGTTATGAGGCAATGAGACATATCATGGAATGAAGTCGTTTATATACTGTAAAAAGAATAAAACAGTACCAAACAAAATATGCACAAGATAACTTTCGTTCTACACTAGGGGACGCTGTTTGCAGTCAGAATATGAAATGGGTACAGCTCTTCAATTTGAGCTTGATTTCATTAAAATTTATTCAGAAGTTTCGGAGATATAGACTTAAATATACAGTAGTTAGGAAGAATGCAATACAATATAATATATATAAAAAATGACATATGTTATATTGTTGAGATGTTGCCTAACAACATATATATACCAATTAGTTGAGTTTAGAGGAAAAGTGAAAAAATTCGTGTTTGAAGACATACTTTTTCTACTTAGGATGAGTGTCACGTGGTCTCATCAAGACTGCAAGTGTTATATTGCTTCATGTATAACAACAGGTACTATCTTCATTTTTTAAAATTTTTTGTTGTAATGTGTAGATTTTCTTACCATTTTATCATGTTTGCAATTCTTAGGTAGTATATTTGGTTGTTGTATGGAAAACATATACAGGGTGATGCAAAATTCAAACCCATAGTATAAAAATTTTATTTGTTTTTCAAAAAATGAAGAAAGTGCGCCAATTAGCGAATGCGCTGTATGTAGTTCTGAACGGTACATGTCCTTATTCCTCGGTTGTCATTGGTCAGCCATATTGTTATGAGGCAATGAGACATATCATGGAATAAAATCGTTTATATAGTGTAAAATGAATAAAACAGTACCAAACATGATATGCACAAGATAACTTTCCTTCTACAGTAGGGGGCGCTGCTTGCAGTCAGAATATGAAGAGGGTACAGCTCTTCAATTTGAGCTTTATTTCATTAAAATATATTCAGATGTTTCGGAGATATAGCCTTAAATATACAGTAGTTAGGAAGAATGCACAACAATATAATATATATAAAAATGACACATGTTATATTGTTGAGATGTTGCCTAACAACATATATATACCAATTAGTTGAGTTTAGAAGAAAAGTGAAGAAATTCATGTTTGAAGACATACTTTTTCTACTTAGGATGAGTGTCACGTGGTCTCATCAAGACTGCAAGGGTTATATTGTTTCATGTATAACAACAGGTACTATCTTCATTTCTTAAATTTTTTCTTGTAATGTGTAGATTTTCGTACCATTTTATCATGTTTGCAATTCTTAGGTAGTATATTTGGTTGTTGTATGGAAAACATATACAGGGTGATGCAAAATTCAAACCCATAGTATAAAAGTGCGCCAACTAGCAAATGCGCTGTATGTCGTTCTCAACGGAACATGTACTTATTCCTCGGTTGTCATTGGTCAGCCATATTGTTATGAGGCAATGAGACATATCATGGAATGAAGTCGTTTATATACTGTAAAAAGAATAAAACAGTACCAAACAAAATATGCACAAGATAACTTTCGTTCTACACTAGGGGACGCTGTTTGCAGTCAGAATATGAAATGGGTACAGCTCTTCAATTTGAGCTTGATTTCATTAAAATTTATTCAGAAGTTTCGGAGATATAGACTTAAATATACAGTAGTTAGGAAGAACGCAATACAATATAATATATATAAAAAATGACATATGTTATATTGTTGAGATGTTGCCTAACAACATATATATACCAATTAGTTGAGTTTAGAGGAAAAGTGAAAAAACTCGTGTTTGAAGACATACTTTTTCTACTTAGGATGAGTGTCACGTGGTCTCATCAAGACTGCAAGTGTTATATTGCTTCATGTATAACAACAGGTACTATCTTCATTTTTTAAAATTTTTTGTTGTAATGTGTAGATTTTCTTACCATTTTATCATGTTTGCAATTCTTAGGTAGTATATTTGGTTGTTGTATGGAAAACATATACAGGGTGATGCAAAATTCAAACCCATAGTATAAAAATTTTATTTGTTTTTCAAAAAATGAAGAAAGTGCGCCAATTAGCGAATGCGCTGTATGTAGTTCTGAACGGTACATGTCCTTATTCCTCGGTTGTCATTGGTCAGCCATATTGTTATGAGGCAATGAGACATATCATGGAATAAAATCGTTTATATAGTGTAAAATGAATAAAACAGTACCAAACATGATATGCACAAGATAACTTCCCTTCTACAGTAGGGGGCGCTGCTTGCAGTCAGAATATGAAGAGGGTACAGCTCTTCAATTTGAGCTTTATTTCATTAAAATATATTCAGATGTTTCGGAGATATAGCCTTAAATATACAGTAGTTAGGAAGAATGCACAACAATATAATATATATAAAAATGACATATGTTATATTGTTGAGATTTTGCCTAACAACATTATATACCAATTAGTTGAGTTTAGAACTAAAGTGAAAAAATTCGTGTTTGAAGACATACTTTTTCTACTTAGGATGAGTGTCACGTGGTCTCATCAAGACTGCAAGGGTTATATTGCTTCATGTATAACAACAGGTACTATCTTCATTTTTTAAAATTTTTTGTTGTAATGTGTAGATTCTCTCACCATTTCATCATGTTTGCAATTCTTAGGTAGTATATTTGGTTGTTGTATGGAAAACATATACAGGGTGATGCAAAATTCAAACCCATAGTATAAAAATTTTATTTGTTTTTCAAAAAATGAAGAAAGTGCGCCAATTAGCGAATGCGCTGTATGTAGTTCTGAACGGTACATGTCCTTATTCCTCGGTTGTCATTGGTCAGCCATATTGTTATGAGGCAATGAGACATATCATGGAATAAAATCGTTTATATAGTGTAAAATGAATAAAACAGTACCAAACATGATATGCACAAGATAACTTTCCTTCTACAGTAGGGGGCGCTGCTTGCAGTCAGAATATGAAGAGGGTACAGCTCTTCAATTTGAGCTCTATTTCATTAAAATATATTCAGATGTTTCGGAGATATAGCCTTAAATATACAGTAGTTAGGAAGAATGCACAACAATATAATATATATAAAAATGACACATGTTATATTGTTGAGATGTTGCCTAACAACATATATATACCAATTAGTTGAGTTTAGAAGAAAAGTGAAGAAATTCATGTTTGAAGACATACTTTTTCTACTTAGGATGAGTGTCACGTGGTCTCATCAAGACTGCAAGGGTTATATTGCTTCATGTATAACAACAGGTACTATCTTCATTTTTTAAATTTTTTCTTGTAATGTGTAGATTTTCTTACCATTTTATCATGTTTGCAATTCTTAGGTAGTATATTTGGTTGTTGTATGGAAAACATATACAGGGTGATGCAAAATTCAAACCCATAGTATAAAAGTGCGCCAACTAGCAAATGCGCTGTATGTCGTTCTCAACGGAACATGTACTTATTCCTCGGTTGTCATTGGTCAGCCATATTGTTATGAGGCAATGAGACATATCATGGAATGAAGTCGTTTATATACTGTAAAAAGAATAAAACAGTACCAAACAAAATATGCACAAGATAACTTTCGTTCTACACTAGGGGACGCTGTTTGCAGTCAGAATATGAAGTGGGTACAGCTCTTCAATTTGAGCTTGATTTCATTAAAATTTATTCAGAAGTTTCGGAGATATAGACTTAAATATACAGTAGTTAGGAAGAATGCAATACAATATAATATATATAAAAAATGACATATGTTATATTGTTGAGATGTTGCCTAACAACATATATATACCAATTAGTTGAGTTTAGAAGAAAAGTGAAGAAATTCGTGTTTGAAGACATACTTTTTCTACTTAGGATGAGTGTCACATGGTCTCATCAAGACTGCAAGGGTTATATTGCTTCATGTATAACAACAGGTACTATCTTCATTTTTTAAAATTTTTTGTTGTAATGTGTAGATTTTCTTACCATTTTATCATGTTTGCAATTCTTAGGTAGTATATTTGGTTGTTGTATGGAAAACATATACAGGGTGATGCAAAATTCAAACCCATAGTATAAAAGTGCGCCAACTAGCAAATGCGCTGTATGTCGTTCTCAACGGAACATGTACTTATTCCTCGGTTGTCATTGGTCAGCCATATTGTTATGAGGCAATGAGACATATCATTGAATGAAGTCTTTTATATAGTGTAAAATGAATAAAACAGTACCAAACATGATATGCACAATATAACTTTCCTTCTACAGTAGGGGGCGCTGCTTGCAGTCAGAATATGAAGAGGGTACAGCTCTTCAATTTGAGCTTTATTTCATTAAAATATATTCAGAAGTTTCGGAGATATAGCCTTAAATATACAGTAGTTAGGAAGAATGCACAACAATATAATATATATAAAAATGACATATGTTATATTGTTGAGATTTTTCCTACCAACATTATATAACAATTAGTTGAGTTTAGAAGAAAAGTGAAGAAATTCGTGTTTGAAGACATACTTTTTCTACTTAGGATGAGTGTCACGTGGTCTCATCAAGACTGCAAGGGTTATATTGCTTCATGTATAACAACAGGTACTATCTTCATTTTTTAAAATTTTTTCTTGTAATGTGTAGATTTTCTTACCATTTTATCATGTTTGCAATTCTTAGGTAGTATATTTGGTTGTTGTATGGAAAACATATACAGGGTGATGCAGAATTCAAACCCATAGTATAAAATGCGCCAACTAGCAAATGCGCTGTATGTCGTTCTCAACGGAACATGTACTTATTCCTCGGTTGTCATTGGTCAGCCATATTGTTATGAGGCAATGAGACATATCATGGAATGAAGTCGTTTATATACTGTAAAAAGAATAAAACAGTACCAAACAAAATATGCACAAGATAACTTTCGTTCTACACTAGGGGACGCTGTTTGCAGTCAGAATATGAAATGGGTACAGCTCTTCAATTTGAGCTTGATTTCATTAAAATTTATTCAGAAGTTTCGGAGATATAGACTTAAATATACAGTAGTTAGCAAGAATGCAATACAATATAATATATATAAAAAATGACATATGTTATATTGTTGAGATGTTGCCTAACAACATATATATACCAATTAGTTGAGTTTAGATGAAAAGTGAAGAAATTCGTGTTTGAAGACATACTTTTTCTACTTAGGATGAGTGTCACATGGTCTCATCAAGACTGCAAGGGTTATATTGCTTCATGTATAACAACAGGTACTATCTTCATTTTTTAAATTTTTTTGTTGTAATGTGTAGATTTTCTTACCATTTCATCATGTTTGCAATTCTTAGGTAGTATATTTGGTTGTTGTATGGAAAACATATACAGGGTGATGCAAAATTCAAACCCATAGTATAAAAATTTTATTTGTTTTTCAAAAAATGAAGAAAGTGCGCCAATTAGCGAATGCGCTGTATGTAGTTCTGAACGGTACATGTCCTTATTCCTCGGTTGTCATTGGTCAGCCATATTGTTATGAGGCAATGAGACATATCATGGAATAAAATCGTTTATATAGTGTAAAATGAATAAAACAGTACCAAACATGATATGCACAAGATAATTTTCCTTCTACAGTAGGGGGCGCTGCTTGCAACCAGAATATGAAGAGGGTACAGCTCTTATATTTGAGCTTTATTTCATTAAAATATATTCAGAAGTTTCGGAGATATAGCTTTAAATATACAGTAGTTAGGAAGAATGCACAACAATATAATATATATAAAAATGACATATGTTATATTGTTGAGATTTTGCCTAACAACATTATATACCAATTAGTTGAGTTTAGAAGAAAAGTGAAGAAATTCGTGTTTGAAGACATACTTTTTCTACTTAGGATGAGTGTCACGTGGTCTCATCAAGACTGCAAGGGTTTTATTGCTTCATGTATAACAACAGGTACTATCTTCATTTTTTAAATTTTTTCTTGTAATGTGTAGATTTTCTTACCATTTTATCATGTTTGCAATTCTTAGGTAGTATATTTGGTTGTTGTATGGAAAACATATACAGGGTGATGCAAAATTCAAACCCATAGTATAAAAGTGCGCCAACTAGCAAATGCGCTGTATGTCGTTCTCAACGGAACATGTACTTATTCCTCGGTTGTCATTGGTCAGCCATATTGTTATGAGGCAATGAGACATATCATGGAATGAAGTCGTTTATATACTGTAAAAAGAATAAAACAGTACCAAACAAAATATGCACAAGATAACTTTCGTTCTACACTAGGGGACGCTGTTTGCAGTCAGAATATGAAATGGGTACATCTCTTCAATTTGAGCTTGATTTCATTAAAATTTATTCAGAAGTTTCGGAGATATAGACTTAAATATACAGTAGTTAGGAAGAATGCAATACAATATAATATATATAAAAAATGACATATGTTATATTGTTGAGATGTTGCCTAACAACATATATATACCAATTAGTTGAGTTTAGAAGAAAAGTGAAGAAATTCGTGTTTGAAGACATACTTTTTCTACTTAGGATGAGTGTCACATGGTCTCATCAAGACTGCAAGGGTTATATTGCTTCATGTATAACAACAGGTACTATCTTCATTTTTTAAAATTTTTTGTTGTAATGTGTAGATTTTCTTACCATTTCATCATGTTTGCAATTCTTAGGTAGTATATTTGGTTGTTGTATGGAAAACATATACAGGGTGATGCAAAATTCAAACCCATAGTATAAAAATTTTATTTGTTTTTCAAAAAATGAAGAAAGTGCACCAATTAGCGAATGCGCTGTATGTAGTTCTGAACGGTACATGTCCTTATTCCTCGGTTGTCATTGGTCAGCCATATTGTTATGAGGCAATGAGACATATCATGGAATAAAATCGTTTATATAGTGTAAAATGAATAAAACAGTACCAAACATGATATGCACAAGATAACTTTCCTTCTACAGTAGGGGGCGCTGCTTGCAGCCAGAATATGAAGAGGGTACAGCTCTTCAATTTGAGCTTTATTTCATTAAAATATATTCAGAAGTTTCGGAGATATAGCTTTAAATATACAGTAGTTAGGAAGAATGCACAACAATATAATATATATAAAATGACATATGTTATATTGTTGAGATGTTGCCTAACAACATATATATACCAATTAGTTGAGTTTAGAAGAAAAGTGAAAAAAATCGTGTTTGAAGACATACTTTTTGTACTTAGGATGAGTGTCACGTGGTCTCATCAAGACTGCAAGGGTTATATTGCTTCATGTATAACAACAGGTACTATCTTCATTTTTTAAAATTTTTTGTTGTAATGTGTAGATTTTCTTACCATTTTATCATGTTTGCAATTCTTAGGTAGTATATTTGGTTGTTGTATGGAAAACATATACAGGGTGATGCAAAATTCAAACCCATAGTATAAAAATTTTATTTGTTTTTCAAAAAATGAAGAAAGTGCGCCAATTAGCGAATGCGCTGTATGTAGTTCTGAACGGTACATGTCCTTATTCCTCGGTTGTCATTGGTCAGCCATATTGTTATGAGGCAATGAGACATATCATGGAATGAAATCGTTTATATAGTGTAAAATGAATAAAACAGTACCAAACATGATATGCACAAGATAACTTTCCTTCTACAGTAGGGGGCGCTGCTTGCAGTCAGAATATGAAGAGGGTACAGCTCTTCAATTTGAGCTTTATTTCATTAAAATATATTCAGATGTTTCGGAGATATAGCCTTAAATATACAGTAGTTAGGAAGAATGCACAACAATATAATATATATAAAAATGACATATGTTATATTGTTGAGATTTTGCCTAACAACATTATATACCAATTAGTTGAGTTTAGAACTAAAGTGAAAAAATTCGTGTTTGAAGACATACTTTTTCTACTTAGGATGAGTGTCACGTGGTCTCATCAAGACTGCAAGGGTTATATTGCTTCATGTATAACAACAGGTACTGTCTTCATTTTTTAAAATTTTTTGTTGTAATGTGTAGATTTTCTTACCATTTCATCATGTTTGCAATTCTTAGGTAGTATATTTGGTTGTTGTATGGAAAACATATACAGGGTGATGCAAAATTCAAACCCATAGTATAAAAATTTTATTTGTTTTTCAAAAAATGAAGAAAGTGCGCCAATTAGCGAATGCGCTGTATGTAGTTCTGAACGGTACATGTCCTTATTCCTCGGTTGTCATTGGTCAGCCATATTGTTATGAGGCAATGAGACATATCATGGAATAAAATCGTTTATATAGTGTAAAATGAATAAAACAGTACCAAACATGATATGCACAAGATAACTTTCCTTCTACAGTAAGGGGCGCTGCTTGCAGTCAGAATATGAAGAGGGTACAGCTCTTCAATTTGAGCTTTATTTCATTAAAATATATTCAGATGTTTCGGAGATATAGCCTTAAATATACAGTAGTTAGGAAGAATGCACAACAATATAATATATATAAAAATGACATATGTTATATTGTTGAGATTTTGCCTACCAACATTATATAACAATTAGTTGAGTTTAGAAGAAAAGTGAAGAAATTCGTGTTTGAAGACATACTTTTTCTACTTAGGATGAGTGTCACGTGGTCTCATCAAGACTGCAAGGGTTATATTGCTTCATGTATAACAACAGGTACTATCTTCATTTTTTAAAATTTTTTGTTGTAATGTGTAGATTTTCTTACCATTTTATCATGTTTGCAATTCTTAGGTAGTATATTTGGTTGTTGTATGGAAAACATATACAGGGTGATGCAAAATTCAAACCCATAGTATAAAATGCGCCAACTAGCAAATGCGCTGTATGTCGTTCTCAACGGAACATGTACTTATTCCTCGGTTGTCATTGGTCAGCCATATTGTTATGAGGCAATGAGACATATCATGGAATGAAGTCGTTTATATACTGTAAAAAGAATAAAACAGTACCAAACAAAATATGCACAAGATAACTTTCGTTCTACACTAGGGGACGCTGTTTGCAGTCAGAATATGAAATGGGTACAGCTCTTCAATTTGAGCTTGATTTCATTAAAATTTATTCAGAAGTTTCGGAGATATAGACTTAAATATACAGTAGTTAGGAAGAATGCAATACAATATAATATATATAAAAAATGACATATGTTATATTGTTGAGATGTTGCCTAACAACATATATATACCAATTAGTTGAGTTTAGAAGAAAAGTGAAGAAATTCGTGTTTGAAGACATACTTTTTCTACTTAGGATGAGTGTCACATGGTCTCATCAAGACTGCAAGGGTTATATTGCTTCATGTATAACAACAGGTACTATCTTCATTTTTTAAAATTTTTTGTTGTAATGTGTAGATTTTCTTACCATTTCATCATGTTTGCAATTCTTAGGTAGTATATTTGGTTGTTGTATGGAAAACATATACAGGGTGATGCAAAATTCAAACCCATAGTATAAAAATTTTATTTGTTTTTCAAAAAATGAAGAAAGTGCGCCAATTAGCGAATGCGCTGTATGTAGTTCTGAACGGTACATGTCCTTATTCCTCGTTTGTCATTGGTCAGCCATATTGTTATGAGGCAATGAGACATATCATGGAATAAAATCGTTTATATAGTGTAAAATGAATAAAACAGTACCAAACATGATATGCACAAGATAACTTTCCTTCTACTGTAGGGGGCGCTGCTTGCAGTCAGAATATGAAGAGGGTACAGCTCTTCAATTTGAGCTTTATTTCATTAAAATATATTCAGAAGTTTCGGAGATATAGCCTTAAATATACAGTAGTTAGGAAGAATGCACAACAATATAATATATATAAAAATGACATATGTTATATTGTTGAGATTTTGCCTAACAACATTATATACCAATTAGTTGAGTTTAGAACTAAAGTGAAAAAATTCGTGTTTGAAGACATACTTTTTCTACTTAGGATGAGTGTCACGTGGTCTCATCAAGACTGCAAGGTTTATATTGCTTCATGTATAACAACAGGTACTATCTTCATTTTTTAAAATTTTTTGTTGTAATGTGTAGATTTTCTTACCATTTCATCATGTTTGCAATTCTTAGGTAGTATATTTGGTTGTTGTATGGAAAACATATACAGGGTGATGCAAAATTCAAACCCATAGTATAAAAATTTTATTTGTTTTTCAAAAAATGAAGAAAGTGCACCAATTAGCGAATGCGCTGTATGTAGTTCTGAACGGTACATGTCCTTATTCCTCGGTTTTCATTGGTCAGCCATATTGTTATGAGGCAATGAGACATATCATGGAATAAAATCGTTTATATAGTGTAAAATGAATAAAACAGTACCAAACATGATATGCACAAGATAACTTTCCTTCTACAGTAGGGGGCGCTGCTTGCAGCCAGAATATGAAGAGGGTACAGCTCTTCAATTTGAGCTTTATTTCATTAAAATATATTCAGAAGTTTCGGAGATATAGCTTTAAATATACAGTAGTTAGGAAGAATGCACAACAATATAATATATATAAAAATGACATATGTTATATTGTTGAGATTTTGCCTAACAACATTATATACCAATTAGTTGAGTTTAGAAGAAAAGTGAAGAAATTCGTGTTTGAAGACATACTTTTTCTACTTAGGATGAGTGTCACGTGGTCTCATCAAGACTGCAAGGGTTATATTACTTCATGTATAACAACAGGTACTATCTTCATTTTTTAAATTTTTTCTTGTAATGTGTAGATTTTCTTACCATTTTATCATGTTTGCAATTCTTAGGTAGTATATTTGGTTGTTGTATGGAAAACATATACAGGGTGATGCAAAATTCAAACCCATAGTATAAAAGTGCGCCAACTAGCAAATGCGCTGTATGTCGTTCTCAACGGAACATGTACTTATTCCTCGGTTGTCATTGGTCAGCCATATTGTTATGAGGCAATGAGACATATCATGGAATGAAGTCGTTTATATACTGTAAAAAGAATAAAACAGTACCAAACAAAATATGCACAAGATAACTTTCGTTCTACACTAGGGGACGCTGTTTGCAGTCAGAATATGAAATGGGTACAGCTCTTCAATTTGAGCTTGATTTCATTAAAATTTATTCAGAAGTTTCGGAGATATAGACTTAAATATACAGTAGTTAGGAAGAATGCAATACAATATAATATATATAAAAAATGACATATGTTATATTGTTGAGATGTTGCCTAACAACATATATATACCAATTAGTTGAGTTTAGAAGAAAAGTGAAGAAATTCGTGTTTGAAGACATACTTTTTCTACTTAGGATGAGTGTCACATGGTCTCATCAAGACTGCAAGGGTTATATTGCTTCATGTATAACAACAGGTACTATCTTCACTTTTTAAAATTTTTTGTTGTAATGTGTAGATTTTCTTACCATTTCATCATGTTTGCAATTCTTAGGTAGTATATTTGGTTGTTGTATGGAAAACATATACAGGGTGATGCAAAATTCAAACCCATAGTATAAAAATTTTATTTGTTTTTCAAAAAATGAAGAAAGTGCACCAATTAGCGAATGCGCTGTATGTAGTTCTGAACGGTACATGTCCTTATTCCTCGGTTGTCATTGGTCAGCCATATTGTTATGAGGCAATGAGACATATCATGGAATAAAATCGTTTATATAGTGTAAAATGAATAAAACAGTACCAAACATGATATGCACAAGATAACTTTCCTTCTACAGTAGGGGGCGCTGCTTGCAGCCAGAATATGAAGAGGGTACAGCTCTTCAATTTGAGCTTTATTTCATTCAAATATATTCAGAAGTTTCGGAGATATAGCTTTAAATATACAGTAGTTAGGAAGAATGCACAACAATATAATATATATAAAATGACATATGTTATATTGTTGAGATGTTGCCTAACAACATATATATACCAATTAGTTGAGTTTAGAAGAAAAGTGAAAAAATTCGTGTTTGAAGACATACTTTTTGTACTTAGGATGAGTGTCACGTGGTCTCATCAAGACTGCAAGGGTTATATTGCTTCATGTATAACAACAGGTACTATCTTCATTTTTTAAAATTTTTTGTTGTAATGTGTAGATTTTCTTACCATTTCATCATGTTTGCAATTCTTAGGTAGTATATTTGGTTGTTGTATGGAAAACATATACAGGGTGATGCAAAATTCAAACCCATAGTATAAAAATTTTATTTGTTTTTCAAAAAATGAAGAAAGTGCACCAATCAGCGAATGCGCTGTATGTAGTTCTGAAAGGTACATGTCCTTATTCCTCGGTTGTCATTGGTCAGCCATATTGTTATGAGGCAATGAGACATATCATGGAATGAAGTCGTTTATATACTGTAAAAAGAATAAAACAGTACCAAACAAAATATGCACAAGATAACTTTCGTTCTACACTAGGGGACGCTGTTTGCAGTCAGAATATGAAATGGGTACAGCTCTTCAATTTGAGCTTGATTTCATTAAAATTTATTCAGAAGTTTCGGAGATATAGACTTAAATATACAGTAGTTAGGAAGAATGCAATACAATATAATATATATAAAAAATGACATATGTTATATTGTTGAGATGTTGCCTAACAACATATATATACCAATTAGTTGAGTTTAGAAGAAAAGTGAAGAAATTCGTGTTTGAAGACATACTTTTTCTACTTAGGATGAGTGTCACATGGTCTCATCAAGACTGCAAAGGTTATATTGCTTCATGTATAACAACAGGTACTATCTTCATTTTTTAAAATTTTTTGTTGTAATGTGTAGATTTTCTTACCATTTCATCATGTTTGCAATTCTTAGGTAGTATATTTGGTTGTTGTATGGAAAACATATACAGGGTGATGCAAAATTCAAACCCATATTATAAAAATTTTATTTGTTTTTCAAAAAATGAAGAAAGTGCGCCAATTAGCGAATGCGCTGTATGTAGTTCTGAACGGTACATGTCCTTATTCCTCGGTTGTCATTGGTCAGCCATATTGTTATGAGGCAATGAGACATATCATGGAATAAAATCGTTTATATAGTGTAAAATGAATAAAACAGTACCAAACATGATATGCACAAGATAACTTTCCTTCTACAGTAGGGGGCGCTGCTTGCAGTCAGAATATGAAGAGGGTACAGCTCTTCAATTTGAGCTTTATTTCATTAAAATATATTCAGAAGTTTCGGAGATATAGCCTTAAATATACAGTAGTTAGGAAGAATGCACAACAATATAATATATATAAAAATGACATATGTTATATTGTTGAGATTTTGCCTAACAACATTATATACCAATTAGTTGAGTTTAGAACTAAAGTGAAAAAATTCGTGTTTGAAGACATACTTTTTCTACTTAGGATGAGTGTCACGTGGTCTCATCAAGACTGCAAGGGTTATATTGCTTCATGTATAACAACAGGTACTATCTTCATTTTTTAAAATTTTTTGTTGTAATGTGTAGATTTTCTTACCATTTCATCATGTTTGCAATTCTTAGGTAGTATATTTGGTTGTTGTATGGAAAACATATACAGGGTGATGCAAAATTCAAACCCATAGTATAAAAATTTTATTTGTTTTTCAAAAAATGAAGAAAGTGCACCAATTAGCGAATGCGCTGTATGTAGTTCTGAACGGTACATGTCCTTATTCCTCGGTTTTCATTGGTCAGCCATATTGTTATGAGGCAATGAGACATATCATGGAATAAAATCGTTTATATAGTGTAAAATGAATAAAACAGTACCAAACATGATATGCACAAGATAACTTTCCTTCTACAGTAGGGGGCGCTGCTTGCAGCCAGAATATGAAGAGGGTACAGCTCTTCAATTTGAGCTTTATTTCATTAAAATATATTCAGAAGTTTCGGAGATATAGCTTTAAATATACAGTAGTTAGGAAGAATGCACAACAATATAATATATATAAAAATGACATATGTTATATTGTTGAGATTTTGCCTCACAACATTATATACCAATTAGTTGAGTTTAGAAGAAAAGTGAAGAAATTCGTGTTTGAAGACATACTTTTTCTACTTAGGATGAGTGTCACGTGGTCTCATCAAGACTGCAAGGGTTATATTACTTCATGTATAACAACAGGTACTATCTTCATTTTTTAAATTTTTTCTTGTAATGTGTAGATTTTCTTACCATTTTATCATGTTTGCAATTCTTAGGTAGTATATTTGGTTGTTGTATGGAAAACATATACAGGGTGATGCAAAATTCAAACCCATAGTATAAAAGTGCGCCAACTAGCAAATGCGCTGTATGTCGTTCTCAACGGAACATGTACTTATTCCTCGGTTGTCATTGGTCAGCCATATTGTTATGAGGCAATGAGACATATCATGGAATGAAGTCGTTTATATACTGTAAAAAGAATAAAACAGTACCAAACAAAATATGCACAAGATAACTTTCGTTCTACACTAGGGGACGCTGTTTGCAGTCAGAATATGAAATGGGTACAGCTCTTCAATTTGAGCTTGATTTCATTAAAATTTATTCAGAAGTTTCGGAGATATAGACTTAAATATACAGTAGTTAGGAAGAATGCAATACAATATAATATATATAAAAAATGACATATGTTATATTGTTGAGATGTTGCCTAACAACATATATATACCAATTAGTTGAGTTTAGAAGAAAAGTGAAGAAATTCGTGTTTGAAGACATACTTTTTCTACTTAGGATGAGTGTCACATGGTCTCATCAAGACTGCAAGGGTTATATTGCTTCATGTATAACAACAGGTACTATCTTCATTTTTTAAAATTTTTTGTTGTAATGTGTAGATTTTCTTACCATTTCATCATGTTTGCAATTCTTAGGTAGTATATTTGGTTGTTGTATGGAAAACATATACAGGGTGATGCAAAATTCAAACCCATAGTATAAAAATTTTATTTGTTTTTCAAAAAATGAAGAAAGTGCACCAATTAGCGAATGCGCTGTATGTAGTTCTGAACGGTACATGTCCTTATTCCTCGGTTGTCATTGGTCAGCCATATTGTTATGAGGCAATGAGACATATCATGGAATAAAATCGTTTATATAGTGTAAAATGAATAAAACAGTACCAAACATGATATGCACAAGATAACTTTCCTTCTACAGTAGGGGGCGCTGCTTGCAGCCAGAATATGAAGAGGGTACAGCTCTTCAATTTGAGCTTTATTTCATTAAAATATATTCAGAAGTTTCGGAGATATAGCTTTAAATATACAGTAGTTAGGAAGAATGCACAACAATATAATATATATAAAATGACATATGTTATATTGTTGAGATGTTGCCTAACAACATATATATACCAATTAGTTGAGTTTAGAAGAAAAGTGAAAAAATTCGTGTTTGAAGACATACTTTTTGTACTTAGGATGAGTGTCACGTGGTCTCATCAAGACTGCAAGGGTTATATTGCTTCATGTATAACAACAGGTACTATCTTCATTTTTTAAAATTTTTTGTTGTAATGTGTAGATTTTCTTACCATTTCATCATGTTTGCAATTCTTAGGTAGTATATTTGGTTGTTGTATGGAAAACATATACAGGGTGATGCAAAATTCAAACCCATAATATAAAAATTTTTTTTTGTTTTTCAAAAAATGAAGAAAGTGCACCAATCAGCGAATGCGCTGTATGTAGTTCTGAACGGTACATGTCCTTATTCCTCGGTTGTCATTGGTCAGCCATATTGTTATGAGGCAATGAGACATATCATGGAATAAAATCTTTTATATAGTGTAAAATGAATAAAACAGTACCAAACAAAATATGCACAAGATAACTTTCCTTCTACAGTAGGGGGCGCTGCTTGCAGTCAGAATATGAAGAGGGTACAGCTCTTCAATTTGAGCTTTATTTCATTAAAATATATTCAGATGTTTCGGAGATATAGCCTTAAATATACAGTAGTTAGGAAGAATGCACAACAATATAATATATATAAAAATGACACATGTTATATTGTTGAGATGTTGCCTAACAACATATATATACCAATTAGTTGAGTTTAGAAGAAAAGTGAAGAAATTCATGTTTGAAGA
Source organism: Thermobia domestica (assembly GCF_964235325.1). Lineage (NCBI taxonomy): Eukaryota > Metazoa > Arthropoda > Insecta > Zygentoma > Lepismatidae > Thermobia > Thermobia domestica. The sequence goes on from NW_027656809.1 coordinate 53,641, forward strand.
CATACTTTTTCTACTTAGGATGAGTGTCACGTGGTCTCATCAAGACTGCAAGGATTATATTGTTTCATGTATAACAACAGGTACTATCTTCATTTCTTAAATTTTTTCTTGTAATGTGTAGATTTTCTTACCATTTTATCATGTTTGCAATTCTTAGGTAGTATATTTGGTTGTTGTATGGAAAACATATACAGGGTGATGCAAAATTCAAACCCATAGTATAAAAGTGCGCCAACTAGCAAATGCGCTGTATGTCGTTCTCAACGGAACATGTACTTATTCCTCGGTTGTCATTGGTCAGCCATATTGTTATGAGGCAATGAGACATATCATTGAATGAAGTCGTTTATATAGTGTAAAATGAATAAAACAGTACCAAACATGATATGCACAATATAACTTTCCTTCTACACTAGGGGGCGCTGCTTGCAGCCAGAATATGAAGAGGGTACAGCTCTTCAATTTGAGCTTTATTTCATTAAAATATATTCAGATGTTTCGGAGATATAGCCTTAAATATACAGTAGTTAGGAAGAATGCACAACAATATAATATATATAAAAATGACACATGTTATATTGTTGAGATGTTGCCTAACAACATATATATACCAATTAGTTGAGTTTAGAAGAAAAGTGAAGAAATTCATGTTTGAAGACATACTTTTTCTACTTAGGATGAGTGTCACGTGGTCTCATCAAGACTGCAAGGGTTATATTGTTTCATGTATAACAACAGGTACTATCTTCATTTTTTAAATTTTTTCTTGTAATGTGTAGATTTTCTTACCATTTTATCATGTTTGCAATTCTTAGGTAGTATATTTGGTTGTTGTATGGAAAACATATACAGGGTGATGCAAAATTCAAACCCATAGTATAAAAGTGCGCCAACTAGCAAATGCGCTGTATGTCGTTCTCAACGGAACATGTACTTATTCCTCGGTTGTCATTGGTCAGCCATATTGTTATGAGGCAATGAGACATATCATGGAATGAAGTCGTTTATATACTGTAAAAAGAATAAAACAGTACCAAACAAAATATGCACAAGATAACTTTCGTTCTACACTAGGGGACGCTGTTTGCAGTCAGAATATGAAATGGGTACAGCTCTTCAATTTGAGCTTGATTTCATTAAAATTTATTCAGAAGTTTCGGAGATATAGACTTAAATATACAGTAGTTAGGAAGAATGCAATACAATATAATATATATAAAAAATGACATATGTTATATTGTTGAGATGTTGCCTAACAACATATATATACCAATTAGTTGAGTTTAGAAGAAAAGTGAAGAAATTCGTGTTTGAAGACATACTTTTTCTACTTAGGATGAGTGTCACATGGTCTCATCAAGACTGCAAAGGTTATATTGCTTCATGTATAACAACAGGTACTATCTTCATTTTTTAAAATTTTTTGTTGTAATGTGTAGATTTTCTTACCATTTCATCATGTTTGCAATTCTTAGGTAGTATATTTGGTTGTTGTATGGAAAACATATACAGGGTGATGCAAAATTCAAACCCATATTATAAAAATTTTATTTGTTTTTCAAAAAATGAAGAAAGTGCGCCAATTAGCGAATGCGCTGTATGTAGTTCTGAACGGTACATGTCCTTATTCCTCGGTTGTCATTGGTCAGCCATATTGTTATGAGGCAATGAGACATATCATGGAATAAAATCGTTTATATAGTGTAAAATGAATAAAACAGTACCAAACATGATATGCACAAGATAACTTTCCTTCTACAGTAGGGGGCGCTGCTTGCAGTCAGAATATGAAGAGGGTACAGCTCTTCAATTTGAGCTTTATTTCATTAAAATATATTCAGAAGTTTCGGAGATATAGCCTTAAATATACAGTAGTTAGGAAGAATGCACAACAATATAATATATATAAAAATGACATATGTTATATTGTTGAGATTTTGCCTAACAACATTATATACCAATTAGTTGAGTTTAGAACTAAAGTGAAAAAATTCGTGTTTGAAGACATACTTTTTCTACTTAGGATGAGTGTCACGTGGTCTCATCAAGACTGCAAGGGTTATATTGCTTCATGTATAACAACAGGTACTATCTTCATTTTTTAAAATTTTTTGTTGTAATGTGTAGATTTTCTTACCATTTCATCATGTTTGCAATTCTTAGGTAGTATATTTGGTTGTTGTATGGAAAACATATACAGGGTGATGCAAAATTCAAACCCATAGTATAAAAATTTTATTTGTTTTTCAAAAAATGAAGAAAGTGCACCAATTAGCGAATGCGCTGTATGTAGTTCTGAACGGTACATGTCCTTATTCCTCGGTTTTCATTGGTCAGCCATATTGTTATGAGGCAATGAGACATATCATGGAATAAAATCGTTTATATAGTGTAAAATGAATAAAACAGTACCAAACATGATATGCACAAGATAACTTTCCTTCTACAGTAGGGGGCGCTGCTTGCAGCCAGAATATGAAGAGGGTACAGCTCTTCAATTTGAGCTTTATTTCATTAAAATATATTCAGAAGTTTCGGAGATATAGCTTTAAATATACAGTAGTTAGGAAGAATGCACAACAATATAATATATATAAAAATGACATATGTTATATTGTTGAGATTTTGCCTCACAACATTATATACCAATTAGTTGAGTTTAGAAGAAAAGTGAAGAAATTCGTGTTTGAAGACATACTTTTTCTACTTAGGATGAGTGTCACGTGGTCTCATCAAGACTGCAAGGGTTATATTACTTCATGTATAACAACAGGTACTATCTTCATTTTTTAAATTTTTTCTTGTAATGTGTAGATTTTCTTACCATTTTATCATGTTTGCAATTCTTAGGTAGTATATTTGGTTGTTGTATGGAAAACATATACAGGGTGATGCAAAATTCAAACCCATAGTATAAAAGTGCGCCAACTAGCAAATGCGCTGTATGTCGTTCTCAACGGAACATGTACTTATTCCTCGGTTGTCATTGGTCAGCCATATTGTTATGAGGCAATGAGACATATCATGGAATGAAGTCGTTTATATACTGTAAAAAGAATAAAACAGTACCAAACAAAATATGCACAAGATAACTTTCGTTCTACACTAGGGGACGCTGTTTGCAGTCAGAATATGAAATGGGTACAGCTCTTCAATTTGAGCTTGATTTCATTAAAATTTATTCAGAAGTTTCGGAGATATAGACTTAAATATACAGTAGTTAGGAAGAATGCAATACAATATAATATATATAAAAAATGACATATGTTATATTGTTGAGATGTTGCCTAACAACATATATATACCAATTAGTTGAGTTTAGAAGAAAAGTGAAGAAATTCGTGTTTGAAGACATACTTTTTCTACTTAGGATGAGTGTCACATGGTCTCATCAAGACTGCAAGGGTTATATTGCTTCATGTATAACAACAGGTACTATCTTCATTTTTTAAAATTTTTTGTTGTAATGTGTAGATTTTCTTACCATTTCATCATGTTTGCAATTCTTAGGTAGTATATTTGGTTGTTGTATGGAAAACATATACAGGGTGATGCAAAATTCAAACCCATAGTATAAAAATTTTATTTGTTTTTCAAAAAATGAAGAAAGTGCACCAATTAGCGAATGCGCTGTATGTAGTTCTGAACGGTACATGTCCTTATTCCTCGGTTGTCATTGGTCAGCCATATTGTTATGAGGCAATGAGACATATCATGGAATAAAATCGTTTATATAGTGTAAAATGAATAAAACAGTACCAAACATGATATGCACAAGATAACTTTCCTTCTACAGTAGGGGGCGCTGCTTGCAGCCAGAATATGAAGAGGGTACAGCTCTTCAATTTGAGCTTTATTTCATTAAAATATATTCAGAAGTTTCGGAGATATAGCTTTAAATATACAGTAGTTAGGAAGAATGCACAACAATATAATATATATAAAATGACATATGTTATATTGTTGAGATGTTGCCTAACAACATATATATACCAATTAGTTGAGTTTAGAAGAAAAGTGAAAAAATTCGTGTTTGAAGACATACTTTTTGTACTTAGGATGAGTGTCACGTGGTCTCATCAAGACTGCAAGGGTTATATTGCTTCATGTATAACAACAGGTACTATCTTCATTTTTTAAAATTTTTTGTTGTAATGTGTAGATTTTCTTACCATTTCATCATGTTTGCAATTCTTAGGTAGTATATTTGGTTGTTGTATGGAAAACATATACAGGGTGATGCAAAATTCAAACCCATAGTATAAAAATTTTATTTGTTTTTCAAAAAATGAAGAAAGTGCGCCAATTAGCGAATGCGCTGTATGTAGTTCTGAACGGTACATGTCCTTATTCCTCGGTTGTCATTGGTCAGCCATATTGTTATGAGGCAATGAGACATATCATGGAATAAAATCTTTTATATAGTGTAAAATGAATAAAACAGTACCAAACAAAATATGCACAAGATAACTTTCCTTCTACAGTAGGGGGCGCTGCTTGCAGTCAGAATATGAAGAGGGTACAGCTCTTCAATTTGAGCTTTATTTCATTAAAATATATTCAGATGTTTCGGAGATATAGCCTTAAATATACAGTAGTTAGGAAGAATGCACAACAATATAATATATATAAAAATGACACATGTTATATTGTTGAGATGTTGCCTAACAACATATATATACCAATTAGTTGAGTTTAGAAGAAAAGTGAAGAAATTCATGTTTGAAGACATACTTTTTCTACTTAGGATGAGTGTCACGTGGTCTCATCAAGACTGCAAGGGTTATATTGTTTCATGTATAACAACAGGTACTATCTTCATTTCTTAAATTTTTTCTTGTAATGTGTAGATTTTCTTACCATTTTATCATGTTTGCAATTCTTAGGTAGTATATTTGGTTGTTGTATGGAAAACATATACAGGGTGATGCAAAATTCAAACCCATAGTATAAAAGTGCGCCAACTAGCAAATGCGCTGTATGTCGTTCTCAACGGAACATGTACTTATTCCTCGGTTGTCATTGGTCAGCCATATTGTTATGAGGCAATGAGACATATCATTGAATGAAGTCGTTTATATAGTGTAAAATGAATAAAACAGTACCAAACATGATATGCACAATATAACTTTCCTTCTACACTAGGGGGCGCTGCTTGCAGCCAGAATATGAAGAGGGTACAGCTCTTCAATTTGAGCTTTATTTCATTAAAATATATTCAGATGTTTCGGAGATATAGCCTTAAATATACAGTAGTTAGGAAGAATGCACAACAATATAATATATATAAAAATGACACATGTTATATTGTTGAGATGTTGCCTAACAACATATATATACCAATTAGTTGAGTTTAGAAGAAAAGTGAAGAAATTCATGTTTGAAGACATACTTTTTCTACTTAGGATGAGTGTCACGTGGTCTCATCAAGACTGCAAGGGTTATATTGTTTCATGTATAACAACAGGTACTATCTTCATTTTTTAAATTTTTTCTTGTAATGTGTAGATTTTCTTACCATTTTATCATGTTTGCAATTCTTAGGTAGTATATTTGGTTGTTGTATGGAAAACATATACAGGGTGATGCAAAATTCAAACCCATAGTATAAAAGTGCGCCAACTAGCAAATGCGCTGTATGTCGTTCTCAACGGAACATGTACTTATTCCTCGGTTGTCATTGGTCAGCCATATTGTTATGAGGCAATGAGACATATCATGGAATGAAGTCGTTTATATACTGTAAAAAGAATAAAACAGTACCAAACAAAATATGCACAAGATAACTTTCGTTCTACACTAGGGGACGCTGTTTGCAGTCAGAATATGAAATGGGTACAGCTCTTCAATTTGAGCTTGATTTCATTAAAATTTATTCAGAAGTTTCGGAGATATAGACTTAAATATACAGTAGTTAGGAAGAATGCAATACAATATAATATATATAAAAAATGACATATGTTATATTGTTGAGATGTTGCCTAACAACATATATATACCAATTAGTTGAGTTTAGAGGAAAAGTGAAAAAATTCGTGTTTGAAGACATACTTTTTCTACTTAGGATGAGTGTCACGTGGTCTCATCAAGACTGCAAGGGTTATATTGCTTCATGTATAACAACAGGTACTAT